>NW_024070207.1:82613607-82670509 GCF_014754425.2 Oryx dammah | reverse complement strand
AGGTGGTCTGGTATTCCCATCTCTTTCAGAATTTTCCACAGTTTATTGTGATCCACACAGTCAAAGGCTTTGGCATAGTCAATAAAGCAGAAATAGATGTTTTTCTGGAACTCTCTTGCTTTTTCCATGATCCAGCAGACGTTGGCAATTTGATCTCTGGTTCCTCTGCCTTTTATAAAACCAGCTTGAACATCTGGAAGTTGACAATTCACATATTGCTGAAGCCTGGCTTGGAGAATTTTGAGCATTACTTTACTAGCGTGTGAGATGAGTGCAACTGTGTGGTGGTTTTCTTCAATTTAAGTCTGAATTTGGCAATAAGGAGCTCATGATTTGAGCCACAGTCAGCTCCCAGTCTTGCTTTTGCTGACTGTATAGAGCTTCTCCATCTTTGGCCACAAAGAATATAATCTCTCTGATTTCCGTGGTGACCTTCTGGTGATGTCCATGTCCAGAGTCTTCTCTTGTGTTGTTGGAAGAGGGTGTTTGCTATGACCAGTGCATTTTCTTGGCAAAACTCTATTAGATTTGCCCTGCTTCATTCCACATTCCAAGGCCAAATTTGCCTGTTGCTCCAGGTGTTTCTTGACTTCCTCCTTTTGCATTCCACTCCCCTATAAAGAAAAGGACATCTTTTTTGGGTGTTAGTTCTAAAAGGTCTTGTAGGTCTTCATAGAACCATTCAACTTCAGCTTCTTTAGCGTTACTGGTTGGGGCATAGACTTGGATTACGGTGATATTGAATGGTTTGCCTTGAAGACGAACAGAGATCTAACTGTCATTTTTGAGACTGCATCCAAGTACTGCATTTCAGACTCTTTTGTTGACCATGATGGCTACTCCATTTCTTCTGAGGGATTCCTGCCCACAGTAGTAGATATAACTGTCATTTGAGTTAAATTCACCCATTCCAGTCCATTTTAGTTCACTGATTCCTAGAATGTCAACATTCACTCTTGCCATCTCTTGTTTGACCACTTCCAATTTGCCTTGATTCATGGACCTGACATTCCAGGTTCTTATGCAATATTGCTCTTTACAGTGTCGGACCTTGCTTCTATCACCAGTCACATCCACAGCTGGGTATTGTTTTTTCTTTGGCTCCATCCCTTCATTCTTTCTGGAGTTATTTCTCCACTGATCTCCAGTAGCATTTTGGGCACCTACTGACCTGGGGAGTTCCTCTTTCAGTATCCTATCATTTTTCCTTTTCATACTGTTCATGGGGTTCTCAAGGCAAGAATAAGCAAAGGAGAAAAGGAAAGATATAAGCATCTGAATGCAGAGTTCCAAAGAATAGCAAGGAGAGATAACAAAGTCTTCCTCAGCGATCAATGCAAACAAATAGAGGAAAAGAACAGAATGGGAAAGACTAGAGATTTCTTCAAGAAAATTAGAGATACCAAGGGAACATTTCATGCAAAGATGAGTTCGATAAAGGACAGAAATAGTCTGGACCTAACAGAAGCAGAAGATATTAAGAAGAGGTGGCAAGAATACACAGAAGAACTGTACAAAAAAGATCTTCTTGACCAAGATAATCACGATGGTATGATCACTCACCTAGAGCCAGACATCCTGGAATGTGATGTCACGTGGGCCTTAGAAAGCATCACTACAAGCAAAGCTAGTGGAGGTGATGGAATTCCATTTGGGCTATTTTAAATCCTGAAAGATGATGCTGTGAAAGTGCTGCACTCAATATGCCAGCAAGTTTGGAAAACTCAGCAGTGGCCACAGGACTGGAAAAGGTCAGTTTTCATTTCAATCCCAAAGAAAGGAAATGCCAAAGAATGCTCAAACTACCGCACAATTGCACTCATCTCACATACTAGTAAAGTAATGCTCAAAATTCTCCAAGCCAGGCTTCAGCAATACATGAACCGTGAACTCCCTGATGTTCAATCTGGTTTTAGAAAAGGCAGAGGAACCAGAGATCAAATTGCCAACGCCCACTGGATCATGGAAAAAACAAGAGAGTTCCAGAAAAACATCTATTTCTGCTTTATTGACTATGCCAAAGCCTTTGACTGTGTGGATCACAATAAACTGTGGAAAATTCTGAAAGAGATGGGAATACCAGACCACCTGACGTGCCTCTTGAGAAATCTGTATGCAGGTCAGGAAGCAACAGTTAGAACTGGACATGGAACAACAGCCTGGTTCCAAATAGGAAAAGGAATACGTCAAGGCTGTATATTGTCACCCTGCTTATTTAACTTATATGCAGAGTACATCACGAGAAACCCTGGGCTGGAGGAAGCACAAGCTGAAATCCAGACTGCTGGGAGAAATATCAATAACCTCAGATATGCAGATGACACCACCCTTATGGCAGAAAGTGAAGAGAAGCTAAAAAGCCTCTTGATGAAAGTGAAAGAGGAGAGTGAAAAAGTTGGCTTAAAGCTCAACATTCAGAAAACGAAGATCACGGCATCTGGTCCCATCACTTCATGGGAAATAGATGGGGAAACAGTGGAAACAGTGTCAGACTTTATTTTGGGGGGGCTCCAAAATCACTGAAGATGGTGACTGCAGCCATGAAATTAAAAGACGCTTACTCCTTGGAAGAATAGTTATGACCAACCTAGATAGCATATTGAAGGGCAGAGGCATTACTTTGCCGACTAAGGTCCATCTAGTCAAGGCTATGGTTTTTCTTGTGGTCATGTATGGATGTGAGAGTTGAACTGTGAAGAAAGCTGAGCATCGAAGAATTTATGCTTTTGAACTGTGGTGTTGGAGAAGCCTCTTGAGAGTCCCTTGGACTGCAAGGAGATCCAACCAGTCCATTCTAAAGGACATCAGCCCTGGGATTTCTTTGGAAGGAATGATGCTAAAGCTAAAACCCCAGTACTTTGGCCACCTCATGCGAAGTGTTGACTCACTGGAAAAGACTCTGATCCTGGGAGGGATTGGGGTCAGGATGAGTAGGGGACGACAGGATGAGATGGCTGGATGGCATCACCAACTCAATGGACTCCAGGAGTTGGTGATGGACAGGGAGGCCTGGCGTGCTACAATTCATGGGGTTGCAATGAGTCGGACACGACTGAGTGACCGAACTGAACTGAACTGAACTAACAGCCTTATTTTAATTGAATTTTCTCTTTAAATGCCCTATTTCCAAATATAGTCACATTCTGAGGTACTGGGGTTAAGGCTTCAACATATGAATGGATGAGGGGTATAATTTAGCCGTTTACAAAGGAGATGTTCCTGTAAGACTTCTCAGCCTTTTTGTTTTCTTAATCTCTTGGGTTTAATAGCCAAACTGATGATTCTTTTGGAGTGTGGCTGCTATCATCAGGGGTAGGAGAGCAGAGTTAAATAGGGCAGTCTGGGTTTCACCTTCATGACACCATTCTCCCAGTACTAACCCCTGCTCCTCCTAGGACCAATGTAGAGCACTTCTGCTTTGTCTCCAGAAGGCTCTGAAGTGGATTATAATAGGACATTAATCAAATTAACTCCAAGTTCCCCACAGCATAATAGGCTGTAAAGTCTATCCCTGTTGTATTTTCCTATCTTAAATTAAGTCCAGCAACATTGTACAATATTGTTTACCAGAAGTCACATATTCAGCCCAAGTGATAGCATTAAAATATCCCAAATAATATATAAATGTCCTAGATTTGAACAGGAGAAGGTAATGGCACCCCACTCCTGTACTCTTGCCTGGAAAATCCCATGGATGGAGGAGCCTGGTAGGCTGCAGTCCATGGGGTCACTAAGAGTCAGACATGACTGAGTGACTTCACTTTCACTTTTCACTTTCATGCATTGGAGAAGGAAATGGCAACCTACTCCAGTATTCTTGCCTGGAGAATCCCAGGGATGGGGGAGCCTGGTGGGTTGCCGTCTATGGGGTCACACAGAGTCGGACATGACTGAAGTGACTTAGCAGTAGCAGCAGATTTGAACAGTGTGAGTTCTTTCCTCTAATGAAATTCTTGGAAAGGAAAGAAATTCCAAACTTACAAAGAAATTTAACTCCAAAATCATTTCCTCTCCAATTTTTGTCTCTGCTCACTTTCAGCTAGAAGGGTCTCACTCTGAGGTGTGAGGAGAGTAGAAGTTCCATTGGCAACTGCAAAGTGGGCTGTTGTCCACTGGAATAGGTGAAGTTCACATAGGACCTCCAAAAAGAATTAATCCAACTCCAAGATTCACATGTCTAAGAGTTCAAAAAGTTAATCAGACATGTAAGATTTTTCCCTGCACTAATGCCACATGTACAAACTTCAGAAGAAAATAATGCAAGGAAGCAATCAGACAAACCCAGTAAGTGGAACATTCTGCAGCATCATTGGTATTGTCAGCAAATCAGTATCATTAAAATACATAGAGAACATTAAAATACATAGAGGACAGACTTATGGACAAGGGCATGGGGGAGAAAGGAGAGGGTGAGATAAATGGCAAGAATAGCATGGAAGCATATACACTACCCTATGTAAAATAGATAGTCAATGGGAATTTGCTATATAACTCAGGGAACTCAAAACGGAGCTCTGTAACAACTTAGAGGGATGGCAGGTTAAAGAGGAAGGGGACATATATACACCATGGAGGTTAAAGAGGAAGGGGACATATATACACCTATGACTAATTCATGTTGACATATGGCAAAAATCGACACAAGACTGTAAACCAATTATCCTTCAATTAAAAATAAATAAATAAATGAATTTTTTAAAATGGTGTCTGTGCTAGATTAAAAGAGATTAAGGGACATAAGAACCAGATGCAATGCATGGTCTGGATTTGGTACTGCTTTGGATGAAGTAGCTATAAGGAATATTTTTAGGACATTTGGAGAAATACAAATATGATCCAAATGTTAGATAAGTTTAAAACTTGCTAAAATAGCAAAACAAAGGTTGACAACTGAAAAACAGTGGGCTATAGAACAATATGTGTAGTGAGATCTCAGTTTGGTAATAAAATAGGAGCATGTCTAGACACACACACACACACAGAGTAGGGTGGGGGATGGATCTTGCAGGTTATGCTTAGGGTCTTACTTACCTAGGTGGTGATTTCTGGGTAGTGGAAATTTTACTTATTTAATTATTTATTATATTTTCATTTGTCTATATTGTCTAATTTTCTAAACTCCATCCATACTTCATCTGTATTAATAGTTATTTAAAAGAAAAATTCTTAGCTACAAACAAAACTCAGTTCTTGAAGTAGCTATCCCAAGCAAAATTATGTGGCTAGAACCTACTACATAACAATATCCAGACCCACACTGTTGTCAGAAAGCAAAGCATAAATCCAAGACAGTGGTATCTGGAGGAAAAAAAGGGTAACCATAGAAAACGTGAAAGAAAGAGGTAATCATGTTGCTTTCAGCCTCAACAGGAGGCAACTTAGAGTGTGTTAGTTGTCTAAGCTAGGGTCCAAAATCCCTCAATTTAAACTGTCCTGTTAATTAATTATCAAGAGATTAACAATGGCACTATTTGCCATATAGGGGAGAGTGGAGCTCCATGCATTTTTACTGTTTTCTCTCTTGGAGAGTGACATTTGGCACAAACCTGTCATCTTGAAAAGTTAAGAGATTTTTCTGGGATGACACCCCTAGTTCTCAGGTCATCCTTATTTCTATTTGAAACCACTTATATCCATGTTTTGAAACTCATGCTTCTGGCATCCCAACATTATTGCCATGAGGATGGACTTGGTGTAATGACCCAGCCTTCACACTCTTGTGAGCAGCCACCTCCCTCCTAAAGTAAGCATGGCTCTGAGCTTGGTTCAAAATCTTGCTGAAGGAGTTTCCTATTGCTGCCAGAACAAATTACCACAAACTTAGCAGATTAAAATACACGTGTGCTCTTTTACAGGTCTGGAGGTGAGATGTCCCACACAGGTCTTGTTGCTGTTGTTCAGTTGCTCAGTCGTGTCCGACTCTTTGATACTCCATGGACTGCAGCACACCAGGCTTACCTGTCTTTCACTATCTCCCGAAGTTTGCTCACTTTCATGTCTATTGGGTCAGTGATACCTTTCAACCATCTCATCCTCTGACACCTCCTTCTGCTTTTGCCTTCAGTCTTTACCAGCATGAGGGTCTTTTCCAATGAGTTGGCTCTTTCCACCAGGTAGCCAAAGTATTGGAGCTTCAGCACCAGCCCTTCCAATGAATATTCAGGGATGATTTCCTTTAGGGTTGACTGGTTTGATCTCCTTTCTGTCCAAGGGACTCTCTAGAGTCTTCTTTAGCACCACAGTTTGAAAGCATCAATTCTTTGGCACTCAGCTTTCTTTACGGTCCTACTCTCACATCCATACATGACTACTGGAAAAACCATAGCTTTGACTACAAACCTTTGTTGGTAAAGTAATGTCTCTGTTTTTTAATATGCTGTCTAGGTTTGTCATAGCTTTCCTTCTAAGGAGCAACCGTCTCTGAATTTCATGGCTGCAGTTACCATCTGTAGTGATTTTGGAGACCAAGAAAATAAAATCTGTCACTGTTTCCAGTTTTTCCTCATCTATTTGCCATGAAGTGATGGGACAAGATACTATGATCTTCGTTTTTTTAATGTTGAGTTTGTTTCAAGCTAGTTTTTTGATGCTCCTCTTTCACCCTCATCAAGAAGCTCTTCAGTTTGTCTTCACTTTCTGCCATTAGGGTGGTATCATTTGCGTATCTGAGGTTGTTGATATTTCTCCCAGCAATCTTGATTCCAGCTTGTGATTCATCCAGCCTGGCATTTCACATGATGTACTCTGCATATAAGTTAAATAAGCAGGGTGACAATATACAGCCTTGATGTACTCCTTCCACAATTTTGAGGAAGTCTGTTCTTCCATGTCTGGTTCTTACTGTTGCTTCTTGACTAGCATACAGGTTTCTCAGGAGGCAAGTAAGGTGGTCTGGTTTTCCTATCTCTTTAAGAATTTTCCACAGTTTGTTGCGACTCAGAACTTACTAGTAGATAAAAATCAAGTGTTACCAGACTTGCTCCTGTCTATTGGCTCCAGGGCAGAATCTGTTTGGTGCTCATTTGAGCTGTTGGCAGAGTTCAATTCCTTGCCATTGTTGGACTGAGGTCCCCGGTTTCTTGCTGGCTGTAAACTGAAGCTAACTACAGTCCTTGGCTTATGGCCCCTCCTCTGCTTTCAAAGTCAGCAACTTGACTTTGGGTCAGGTCCTTCTCACAACATATCTCTCTGACCTACTCTTCTTCACTTCAAAAACAAAATTAATTTAATTAATTAATTAATTTTAATTGGAGGCTAATTACTTTACAATACTGTAGTGGTTTTTGCCATATTGACATGAATCAGCCAAGGGTGTACATGTGTCCCCCCATCCCAAACTCCCCTCCCACCTCCCTCACCATTCCATCCCTCTGGGTTGTCCCAGTGCACTGACTTCAAGTGCCCTGTTTCATGCATCGAACTTGGACTGGTCATCCATTTCACATATAGTAACATACATGTTTCACAGCTCTTCTTTCAAATCATCCTGCCCTCCCCTTTTCCCATAGAATCCAAAAGTCTGTTCTTTACATCCGTGTCTCTTTTGCTGTTTGGCATATAGTGTCATCATTGCCATCTTTCTAAATTCCATACATAGGCATTAAATACTGTATTGGTGTTTTTCTTTCTGACTTACTTCATTCTGTATAATAGGCTCCAGTTTCATCCACCTCATTAGAACTGATTCAAATGCATTCTTTTTAATAGCTCAGTAATAATCCATTGTATATATGTATTACAGCTTTCTTATCCATTCATCTGCTGATGGACATCTAGGTTGCTTCCATGTCCTAGCAATTGTAAACAGTGCTGCGATGAACATTGGGGTACATGTGTCTCGTTCAATTCTGGTTTCCTTGGTGTGTATGCCCAGAAGTGGGATTGCTAGGTCATAAGGCAGTTCTATTTCCAGTTTTTTAAGGAATCTCCACACTGTTCTCCATAGTGGCTGTACTAGTTTGCATTCCCACCAACAGTGTAAGAGGGTTCCCTTTTCTCCACACCCTCTCCAGCATTTATTGTTTGTAGATTTTTGGAGAGCAGCCATTCTGACCAGCATGAGATGGTACCTCACTGTGTTTTTGATTTGCATTTCTCTGATAATCAGTGATGTTGAGCATCTTTCCATGTGTTTGTTAGCCAACTATATGTCTTCTTTGGAGAAAAACCTGCTTAGTTCTTTGGCCCATATTTTGATTGGGTAGTTTATTTTTGTGGTATTGAGCTGCATGAGCTGATTGTATATTTTTGAGATTAATTCTTTGCCAGTTGCTTCATTTGCTATTATTTTCTCCCATTCTGAAGGCTGTCTCTTCACCTTGCTTATAGTTTTCTTCATTGTGCAAAAGTTTTTAAGTTTAGGTCCCATTTGTTTATTTTTGCTTTTATTTCCATTACTCTGGGAGGTAGGTCATAGAGGATCCTGCTGTGATTTATGTCAGAGGGTGTTTTGCCTATGTTTTCCTCTAGGAGTTTTATAGTTTCTGGTCTTACATTTAGATGTTTAATCCATTTTGAGTTTATTTTTGTGTATGGTGTTTAAAAGTGTTCTAGTTTCATTCTTTTACAAGCAATTGACTAGTTTTCCCAGCACCACTTGTTAAAGAGATTGTTTTTAATCCGTTGCATATTCTTGCCTCATTTGTGAAAGATAAGGTGTCCATAGGTGCGTGGATTTACCTCTGGGCTTTCTACTTTGTTCCATTTGTGTCATCTTTGATTTCTCTCATCAGTGTTTTATAGTTTTCCTTATATAGGTCTTTTGTTTCTTTAGGTAAACTTATTCCTAAGTATTTTATTCTTTTCTTTGCAATGATGAATGGGATTGTTTCCTTAATTTCTCTGTTTTCTCATTGTTAGTGTATAGAAATGCAATGTTAGTGTATAGGGACTTCTGTGTGTTAATTTTATATCCTGCAACTTTACCATATTCACTGATTAGCTCTAATAACTTTCTGGTGGTATCTTTAGGGTTTTCTATTTAGAGGATCATGTTATCTGCAAATAGTGAAAGTTTTACTTCTTTTCCAACCTGAATTCCTTTTATTTCTTTTTCTTCTCTGATTGCTGTGGCTAAAACTTCCAAAACTATGTTGAATAGTAGTGGTAAGAGTAAGTACTCTTGTCTTGTTCCTGACTTTAGAGGAAATGCTTTCAATTTTTCACCATTGAGAATAATGTTTGCTGTGGGTTTATCATATATGGCTTTTATTATGTTGAGATATGTTCCTTCTATGCCTGCTTTCTGGAGAGTTTTAATCATAAATGGGTGTTGAATTTTGTCAAAGGTTTTCTCTGCATCTATAGAGATAATCTTGTGGTTTCTATCTTTAAATTTGTTAATGTGGTGTATCACATTGATTGATTTGCAAATATTGAAGAATCCTTGCACCCCTGTGATAAAGCCCACTTGGTTATGTTGTATGATCTTTTTAATATGTTGTTGGATTCTGTTTGCTAGGATTTTATTGAGCATTTTTGCATCTATGTTCATCAGTTATGTTAGCCTGTAGTTTTCTTTTTTGTGGAATCTTTATCTGGTTTTGGTATTAGGGCAATGGTGGCCTCATAGAATGAGTTTGGCAGTTTACCTTCCCCTGCAATTTTCTGGAAGAGTTTGAGTAGGATAGGTGTTAGCTCTTCTCTAAATTTTTGGTATAATTCACTTGTGAAGCCATCTGGTCCTGGGCTTTTGTTTATTGGAAGATTTTTTTATTATAGTTTCAATTTCTGTGCTTGTGATGGGTCTGTTCAGATCTTCTATTTCTTCCTGGTTCAGTTTTGGAAGTTTATACTTTTCTAAGAATTTGTCCATTTCTTCCAAGTTCTCCATTTTATTGGCATATAGTTGCTTATAGTAGTCTCTTATGATCCTTTCTTTGTATTTCTGTGTTGTCTGTTGTGATTTCTCCATTTTCATTTCTAATTTTGCTGATTTGATTCTTCTCTTTTTTTCTTGATGAGTCTGGCTAATGGTTTGTCTATTTTATTTATATTCTCAAAGAACCAGCTTTTACTTTTGTTTATTTTTGCTATAGTGTTCCTTTTTTTTTTCAATTTTTCTCCTCTGATTTTTATGATTTATTTTTCTCCTAACTTTGGGATTCTTCATTTCTCTTTTTCTAGTTGCTTTAGCTCTAAAGTTAGGTTATTTATTTGATGTTTCTCTTGTTTCTTCAGGTAAGCTTGTATTGCTATGAACCTTCCTCTTAGCACTGATTTTCCTGAATCCCATGGTTTTGGGGTTGCTGTGTTTTCATTTTCATTTGTTTAAAGACTCATGTGATTGTGATTAGACTGGGCTCTCTTTGTTGCTGATCCCTGGAGAGCTCCTTTTTTTTGTTGTCAGTTTTCAAGCTCAGCTGTCCATTTTCTCTAACTTCAAAACTATTTTATAAAAATGTGGAACAAATGTTTCAAATCAAACACACTAAAGAGACCACAACATACAATACAGGAAATTGACTGGCTCCTGGCTTTAAAAATGAAAAAAAAAAAGATATTTGGGGGACAACTAGGGAAATCTTAATATGGCTTGGATGATATTATTAGAAGATATTAAAATTTTATTATAAGAATATTATTGTTCATTTCCTTAGGTGTGATAAAAGTGTTATGTCAGTTATGCCTCAATAAAACCAGGCAGGGGGATAAAAGAAATTCTGGATCTGAAAAAGCAGATCAATAATCCACAGGTCAATGATTCTTATCCACTTTCACCTCCAAGAATTGGATAATTCCACCATTAAAATCAATGTCTACTCTAGGCTTAACTCAATCTATTACTGTCTGGCCCCATTCTCTTGTTATGTGTCTCATCTTCCCTGCTTCTTTCTCTTGGTGTCCTAAATCCATACATGTTCTGAACTTCTGCCCAAGAGAACATGTTCACACATAATTTTGTTGCCTTGAAACTCATCTAAAATGCTTGAAGTAAAGATCTCTATAAATGTATAAAATTTGAATAAATATTTTATATTGCTTCCTAAAAAATAAAATGCTTGAAGTACTTTATGATATTCTTGTCTCCCTTTCATAAATCTGTTTAAATGTTTTATATCCACTTAATATTATGGCATATAATATTTTTCTATTGCTGTTGTAACAAATTATCACAGATTTCAAGATTTAGTGATACAAACTTGTTATCTCACTGTTCTATACGTCAGCAGTCTGGATTGGCTCAACTGGTTTCTCTGCTCTGAGTTTCACAAGGCCGTAATCAAGGTATTGGCCAGCTGGGCTCTTATCAGAGGCTCTGGAATCTGTTTCCAAGCTCATTCAGGTTGTTGTTAAAATCTAGTTCTGTACTCTGGTAGACTTGAGGACTGTGACTCCTTGTCAGCTATCATCTGACAGGCTAAGGTAGCCCTTAGCTCCTAAAGGGCTCTTTCCAGTTCTTGCACATGGACCCCTACATCCTACCCTTGGAATCCCTCTGACTTCTGCCATATCTCTCTTGCTGACAGCCAGGATAGGTTTGCTGCTTTTAAAGGGCTCATGTTATTAGATTGGACCTACCCAGAAAACCTGAATAATCTTCCCATCTTAAAGTCTGTACCCTTATTTACATCTGCAAAGTCCCTTTTATCATGTAATATATTCACAAGTTCTAGGAATTAAAGTGTGAACATCTTTGAGGAGGGCACATTTTGCCTATATTATGTGGGTTTTCCCCCAGTTGCTCTAAATATAGACAGTCTAGGGTCAGCTTTTGGAGAACAGTTTTCTATGGGAATACCTGCTCAGAGCATTGTAGATATGGACTCTTGTGGTTAGAGTAATTTCAATGCATTTTTTTCTTCTCTCCCTATCTCTTCTTGGTTTCTTTGGGACCCAAACAACCTCTCTGACTTAGTAATAATTAATATATCCTTGTTTCCTAGTTACATATTTAAGAAGCTTTAGATTCTTAAGTGTATCTTCTATTTCCCTTTCATTTCTGTGTAGTTTGTTCTCAAGATCACATTTTCCTAAGAAAATCCTTGTTTTTCCACCTTAAATAGTATATTTTCTTAGATCTTTTTCTTTCACTCTGTCACTGATCTTGTTCTGACAGGAAAACCAAAGCTTTATTTTTTTAATGTTTTATTATGGGAAATTTCAAACATACACAAAATTAGAGAGAACACTATAACAAATACCTATGAATAACAATGAATCACTCAGTGAATTATCAACACTTTGCCAATTTTAATTCATCTATTAATACATTTTTCCTGTACATATTACTATACTGTATTGTCACTAAATTGTGTCCAACTCTTTGCAGTCTCATGGACTGCATCACACTGGGCTCCTCTGTCCTTCACTATCTCCCAGAGTTTGCTCAAGTTCATGTCCATTGAGTCAGTGGTGCTAGTTAACATCTCATTCTCTGTCACCTCCTTCTCCTTTTGCCTTCAATCTTTCCCAGCATCAGGGACTTTTCCAATAAGTCAGCTCTTTGCATCAGGTGGCCAAAGTATTGTATATTCAGCTTCAGAGTCAGTCCTTCTGATGAATGTTCAGGTTGATTTCCTTTAGGATTTATTGGTTTGGTCTCTTTGTGATCCAAGGGACTCTGCAGAATCTTCTTCAGCACCACAATTCAAAAGCATCAATTCTTCAATGCTCAGCCTTCTTTATGGTTCAACTCTCACATTCGTACATCACTACTGGAAAAATGATAGCTTTGACTGCATGCACCTTTGTCTGCAAAGTGATATCTCTGCTTTTTAATATGCTGTCTAGGTTTGTCATAGCTTTCCTTCCAGGGAGTATGCATCTTTTAAATGTAACAGTATTTATTTAACTTCAAAAACATTTCAGCATTCTAAACATACAAAAAAATAACAGAACGTTGCAGATTGTGTTTAGTACAGAAGGTTCTTGAACTTTCACTGGTGCAGTGGCTCTTGGCTTTGCTGACAGTTAAGAGTTCTATGGTTTGTTTTTTAAAAAATGCTTAAAACAACCACACTTCAACTAAAAAGGATCCAGAATGCTTCTCATGCCAGGTGACCCCCCTCCTTTTCCACAGCTAAGAATGGCAGTGGGATGCTATGTCACTATATACAAAAACATGACAACCTGAAGCTAAATGGATGCCCCCACAGTGCATGCCCTGAGCTATGGCCCCTCCAGAAGACATCACCCCCACAGCCTCCACACCAAGCAAGGAGCGTCAAGAGTGTGTCTTGGTTGCTTTGTTTTTTGTTTTTTGTTTTTTTACAAACTATAGATATGTAATCAGTTGAGAATTCAGGATTTCTAGCCAATGACCATAGAGTTAACATACTGCCTTCCAAATTAAAAAAAAAATGTCAGAAATATTTTTAAATGCCTTGTCACACCAACAGCAAAGTGCACAGAGTGAGGAGAAGATGAGAGCCTTTTCATTTTAAAAATGTTTGGAAATATGTATAACTTTGATACAGTTTCCAGGTGCTCCATACACCCATGGCCACTTCATGTAACACTGCTAATTGCTAGAGCACTTTGAGAGACTACGATATGATCATGATCCAGTTGGGTAATTAAACCTAGTGAGGGCAACAGACATGTCTTGGGTGAGTGGTGTGTCAATCATGGTGCTCCCTAGTCTAAGGTTTTCAGAAGGAGACAGATCAACAGTTTTTTTTAAATTCATCCTCCTCCTCTTCTTCCTCCTCCTCCTCTTCCTCTTCCACCTTTTTCCGGGCAACTTTAGCAGGACCCTTGGTACCATCAAACTCCCCTTTATAGTCTGCAACATCTTTCTCATACTTCTCTTTTAGCTTTGCGGCCTTGTTGATGTATAGCTGCTTCTCACTGTCACTTAAGTTATTCCACACCTCACCCAGCTTCTTTGCCACATCTCCAATAGAGATGCCAGGGTTTGTAGACTTGATCTTGGAGCAGAATTCAGAGCAGAATAGGAAAAATCCAGACAGTGGTCTCTTGGGGGCATTAGGGTCCTTCTTCTTGCCTCCCTTAGCTGATCCATAATCCTTCATTTCCTGATTATAGTGCACTTTATCCGCCTTTGCCATTTCATCAAATGTAGACTTCTCTTCCCCAGACATGGTCTTCCATCTCTCAGAGCATTTCTTGGAAAATTCAGGAAAATTGACAGGGACCTCAGGGTTTTTCTTATGTTCCTCTCTGCACATCTGTACAAAGAAGGCATAAGCAGATATCTTGCCCTTTGGTTTCTCAGGATCACCTTTAGCCATCTTGACTGTATTATTCACTAGTCTGGGCAGCCCAGGGCATGATGCACAGCTCAGTACTCCACATGCTCGTGTAGCTGCATCCACAAGAGTTGCCTCCAAGGAGCAAGCATCTTTTAATTTCATGGCTGCAGTCACTGTCTGCATTGATTTTGGAGCCCAAGAAAATAAAATCTGTCACTTCTTCCACTTTTCCCCCTTCTGTTTTCCATGAAGTGATGGGACCGAATGCCATGATCTTAGTTTTTTTAAATGTTAGTTTCAAGCCAGCTTTTTCACGCTCCTCTTTCACCCTCATCAAGAGGCTCTTTAGTTCCTCTTCACTGGCTGCCATTAGGGTGGTATCATCTGCATATATGAGGTTGTTGATATTTCTCCCGGCAATTTTGATTCCAGCTTGTGATTCATCCAACCTGGCATTTCACATGATGTACTCTGCATATAAATTAAATACGTAAGGTGACAATATATAGCCTTGTTGTAGTCCTTTCCCAGTTTTGAACCAGTCTGTTGTTCCATGTCTGGTTCTTACTGTTGCTTCTTGACCTGCATACAGGTTTCTCAGGAAACAGATAAGATGGTCTGGTATTCCCATCTCTTTATTTAAAAAATTTCCACAGTTTGTTGTGATCCACACAGTCAGAGGCTTTAGCACAGTCAATGAAGCAGATGCTTTTCTGGTATTCCCTTACTTTCTCTATGATCCAACAAATATATCCTTGCCTCTTTCAGTCTGTGTCTAATAGCCCTGAAGTGAGTCTCTTGTAGGCAGGATATTGAAGGGTGTTGTTTTTATCCAATCAACCACCTTAAGTCTTTTGATCAGAGCATTTATTCTGTTGACATTTAAAGTAATTGTTGATAATTATGTACTTATTTTCATTTTTCTTCTGTTTCACAGTGGTTCTGGTAATTATTCTCTGTTCATTTCTTCTTCATTTTGTTTCTACATATGGTTTGATGACTTTATTTAGCAGTATGTTTTTGTGTCTTTCTTTTTGGTTTTTGTGTATCTATTGTATTAACAGGTCTTTGATTTGTGGTTACAGTGGGGTTCATATATGTGTAAAAAGTGTGAAAGTGTTAGTTGCTCAGTCATGTCTGATTCTTTGCGACCCCATGGACTTTAGCCTGCCAAGCTCCTCTGTCCGTGGGATTCTCCAGGCAAGAATACTGCAGTGGGTAGTCATTCCCTTCTCCAGGGGAATCTTCCTAACCCAGGGATCAAACCCAGGTCTCCTGCATTGCAGGCGGATTCTTTACTGTCTGAGCCACTATACAATGTGGCCTGGAATATTAAACTGGTCTCAAACATCATGTCATATCACTCACAAATATGTTAGTATGAAACATTATTCTGAAAGAAACCCAATACCTTGATTTTGTGAGCAAACCATATTCTTTGAGAAGGTGGTCTTTAAAGTATTTTTGCTTAGTGTTTGGAATTTTAATAACTTTAAGACATGTTTCTCTACCTTACTACAAGAAGATGCCTATATATGGTAAGGACTCTCATTTCTCTAGCTGTTCAGTTCAGTTCAGTTCAGTCGCTCAGTCGTGTCCGACTCTTTGCGACCCCATGAATCGCAGCACACCAGGCCTCCCTGTCCATCACCATCTCCCGGAGTTCACTCAGACTCACGTCCATTGAGTCTGTGATGCCATCCAGCCATCTCATCCTCTGTCGTCCCCTTCTCCTCCTGCCCCCCATCCTTCCCAGCATCAGAGTCTTTTCCAATGAGTCAATTCTTCACATGAGGTGGCCAAAGTACTGGAGTTTCAGCTTTAGCATCATTCCTTCCAAAGAAATCCCAGGGTTGATCTCCCTCAGAATGGACTGGTTGGATCTCCTTGCAGTCCAAGGGACTCTCAAGAGTCTTCTCCAGCACCACAGTTCAAAAGCATCAGCCTTCTTCACAGTCCAACTCTCACATCCATACATGACCACAGGAAAAACCATAGCCTTGACTAGATAGACCTTAGTTGGCAAAGTAATGTCTCTGCTTTTGAATATGCTATCTAGGTTGGTCATAACTTTTCTTCCAAGGAGTAAGCGTCTTTTAATTTCATGGCTGCAATCACCATCTGCAGTGATTTTAGAGCCTGGAAAAATAAAGTCGGACACTGTTTCCACTGTTTCCCCATCTATTTCCCATGGAGTGATGGGACTGGATGCCATGATCTTTGTTTTCTGAATGTTGAGCTTTAAGCCAACTTTTTCACTCTCCTCTTTCACTTTCATCAAGAGGCTTTTTAGCTTCTCTTCACTTTCTGCCATAAGGGTGGTGTCATCTGCATATCTGAGGTTATTGATATTTCTCCCAGCAATCTGGATTCCAGCTTGTGCTTCCTCCAGCCCAGGATTTCTCATGATGTATTCTGCATATAAGTTAAATAAGCAGGGTGACAGTATACAGCCTTGACGTACTCCTTTTCCTATTTGGAACCAGTCTATTGTTCCATGTCCAGTTCTAACTCTTGCTTCCTGACCTGCATACAGATTTCTCAAGAGGCAGGTTAGGTGGTCTGGTATTCCCATCTCTTTCAGAATTTTCCACAGTTTATTGTGATCCACACAGTCAAAGGCTTTGGCATAGTCAATAAAGCAGAAATAGATGTTTTTCTGGAACTCTCTTGCTTTTTCCACGATCCAGTGTATGTTGGCAATTTGATCTCTGGTTCCTCTGCCTTTTCTAAAACCAGCTTGAATATCAGGGAGTTCACGGTTCACGTATTGCTGATGCCTGGCTTGGAGAATTTTGAGCATTACTTTACTAGCATGTGAGATGAGTGCAATTGTGTGCTGGTTTGAGCATTCTTTTGCATTTTGTTTCTTTGGAATGAAAACTGACCTTTTCCAGTCCTGTGGCCACTGCTGTTTTCCAAATTTGCTGGCATAGTGTGGGTCTTTAAAATCCAAAGTCATGGTCGTGGTTTATGTTATTAGTTAATCCAAAGCCAGCCTGAGACCATGTGGAGATGGTGTATGTGTGGTGGTCTAGGAGTCTGTGGATGTGCTGCAAAAATTAAAAAAGGCAGCTCCTCCAGAGTTTTCCCTTGCCTCTGGGGTAGGATGCAATTCAAATCAAGATAACAGTGCTGATCAAATTCCATCTACTGAATGTAAAGATATAATCTGACTTCTTAGTACTCACCTGGAACTTAGCTACTTTTGCAGTTAAAAGCCCCAGCCTATGGTCCTGGCTAAGAATTAAGAAAAAGGGAGTAAAAATTTTTCAGTCCTCTGATGCTGCTTTGAAGCTGTTTTGAGGTAAACCTTAACAAGTACCAAAATATTCTTTTCCTGATATCCTAATCCCTGTTTCCACCACAAAAGCATACACCGTCTGTTCTTACTAGGACCCACTTGGGCCCACCTGCTTTTAGACACCAGAAACAGTTGTAAGGTCAAAAACCTATGAAGCTTATGCTTTCTAAAGTTGCCATCTATTAGAAGCAGTTGTACACCTGCAGACGCCAATTATAATATAAACTTCTGTAAATTCCCATAGTCAATGATATGCATGGCCAGTGCTTTCTAAGGTACCTACTCTTATGAAAAAAAAAAAAAAAGCAGTTGCAACACCTATGCATGCCAGCCACCATACTCCCACAAGGAGAACTGCCTCCCTCAGATGTTACTCTAGATCTCAAATGCCAGTCCTTGTAACCATTTCCAAAGTTTTTTTTACCCATGGGATCTCTCCAAAGGTCCTATAATCACCTCATTATCTCCCTTTGAATTTCAAACTAATGGATAAAGTTACTGTTTACAAGACTGGCTTGGAGAATGGGTCTGTGGCCTTGCAGTCTGAATCAGGTTTTCAACTTTTTCATCCCAAGCCTAGACTACAACTTACCGAGGGAATAGGTGGGTCTGTATAGCAGACCCTCACCCTGCTGAGCTCACTCAAGTGGGGCTGACCACATGGATGGGCAGAGAGGAGGACACAAGCATGATATGAACAAGGGAGCGCTGAAAAATAGAGAGCATAATGCTCAACAGGGGCTGAGCAATAAGCCTGCAATGACATTTTGGAATCTCATCCATCAGTCACTGTGGGAAAGAGGTGGGTAAAGGCAGGAGTAGGACAGTGGGTGCTAAGTTCTCTTCCCAATACTTCTGAAAGGGCAAAAGCTTCTACTTCAGGTACAGATGGGAATACTTGGAAGGGAAATAATAAGTATGGTCAAAGCAAAAGCACCAAGAGAAGGGCTCCCTCCCCAAGATATCAAGCTTTCTCCAGTGGCCAGCCTTACATCCTCACTACATGACTGGAACAAATAAGAACACAGTGATATGTAGAAATGGGTGCTCTAGTGCCCAGTAGAAACAGTGGAACCTACAGCTTTCACTCCATGAACACCTCTTAAAAGTCTTGCCTGATTACTGTGGCCATCTGGGAGAGAGAGATTTAAAGTCAATTTAAGCCCAGTTATTGGTGGTGGTTTTTCTTCTTTTGCCCTAGATGGCAGAAGACTTCAAGTCCAAATGCAAGATAGAGGATAGAGGAGAGCTTAGAACAGAGCTTGCAAACTGATAGCCTGCTAAACAAATCCAGTCTACAGATGTGTTTGATTTGGCCCATATTTTTAAATTATTTGTCAGCATATAAAAATTGGTAGAGTTCATATAAAAACAGATTTTATGGCTTTTCTGGAAAAGTCAGGAGATTCTGGCCATATGGATGTGCATTTCTGTATGGCAAAATCAGCTGGACAGAAAAGGCCTTGTTCCTCTTAGGAAGAGGCACAGTGTCCATGTAAGCTTTTGTGTGACCTACCTAGCCCTTGCCTATATTTGAGCTTGTGATCTCTGATTTAAACTGACCAGCATTAAGATATTGTTTGTGATCTGAAAGACATGCAAATCATCCATATCCAAAAGTGTTTAATCATATCAGAGCAAGTATTTGGCAATGTGGAGGGTACCAGCGAGGTATGTGCCAAGAATCTGACCATGTATCAGGAGGCGGAAGGATAAGCAGATATCTGTCTGTGTAACAAGGATGGGAGGATTGTTATGAAAGGCAGAAGAAAAGGGGGCCATAGCCTGCAGTGTGGAGAAGCAGGCTAGGCAGGTAACAGCGGGAGTCAATTACAGTCAAATGTTGCTAGGGCAACTCAGGCTCCATGAGCAGCCTGGAGAGCCTCTGGCCTTCTTACTGCAAAGGCAGGTGATTTAGGAAGCCAGAGCTCTGAGGTCAGCGAAGCTTAGGAGGAAAAAGATAAGGCTGTAGAAGCACTGTCTTGGTGTTAGGGCTCAAGTGTTGGTACAGATGCAGATGGAGCCACAACATTGCACACAGTGCCACTGGTAGCCACAAAGGCCTCTGTAATTGAAAACCATTACATTTCCCCACTTAAGGGCATTTTTTTTTTCTAAACTATAGGTTGTAACACATTGGTGGGCAGTGACATTGATTTAGTGGGATGGAGATCATAATTTTTTAATGAAAAAAGTACAATTTTTTTAAAAGAGTTGTATTACACACAGTAAATACTGTTTTATGAAATGCTGATTTCAGGTATGTTTGTGCATATGTATGCAGGTACATGTATACTGAGTTGTGACATTAAATATATATCTTACTCTGTGAATTGAGCTCAGAAAAGTTTGAGAGCCCCTGTCACAGACTACAGAGTGAGTCATCATGGCCAGCTGACTGTATGTACCTAATTTGGCATGTCTAGTGGATTTTTTTCTCTTTTGTTTTTGTTTTTGCTGTTGTGAGTAAGAATGGCAGATGTAGGCCAATTATAGCCTTCTAAGGAGAACTTTCTGGTATTACAAAAAACACAGGTAATGTTGCCAGCTGGGAAACAGGTTTTGGGGTGTGGCTTCCTATGAGAGGCACAACTCCACATGGCTGTTCAAGACTCTCTCGCCTGAGAGTGGTAGCACCACAGGTAAACATACAAGTGAAGCCAAAAGAAGAGACTGCTCTGCAGCACTGGACCCCAAATCTGTTCTTGTCTGGGATTTTCCAGGGTTTCTAGGAGCAGCATCATTCCCGTAAATTTTTTTGCTTGGCCCACACTGTTGGTACCCTACCCAATGGACATACTTCACTTTTTTCCTTCCTAATATAGTCCCCATTTTTGTGAATGTTTAGAGCAATCCTGTGCATCTTGGGAGCTGGGATTCTCAAGTGAAGACCTACCTACAAATTGCCAGCCCCCAATTTTTATTATATTCAAAAGACATAACAACTACTTAGTCAACTCGTTATTAAAGTTTTTAAACAACAGACATAGAAAACAAAGGGGCAAAGGGGAAGGGATAAATCAACAGTCTGGGATTAATAAATATACACTACTCTATATAAAATAAATAACCAACAAGAACCTACTGTATAACACAGGGAAGTATATTCAATATCTTAAAATTATCTATAATGGAAAAGAATCTAAAAATATACATAACTGAAATATATATAACTGAATCACTTTGCTCTACACCTGAAACTAACACAACATTGTTAATCAACTATATTTCAATTTTTTAGAAGTTTCTGAATGTATAATCTCAATTTCTAAACCTAGTTGGTAACTAACAGTTGCAGATTAGTACCAGTCCAGGGGTCATAATGCAAATGGCACTCGTCTGAGGCAACTAATCATGGTAATTCTATTTACCTTGCCAAATTGTTGGCTTCAGCATAGGCATGAGACATGATTTTTGGCCATTGAGCTAAGCGGGGGTGGGGGGGGGGCTCATGGGAAAAGTTTCTCTTAGTCATAATAAGGGATACATGGCAGTTAGCCTCTTGACATTGGTATAAGACTATATGATGACTGAGTAGTTGTGGCCATCTCAGGATCATAAGGTGAAGGACCATAGGCTGAGGATCATGGAACAGGATGGAAGTCAGTACTTAATGATGTTGCTGAGCTGTTGAATCATCTACTCTTGAATACTTCCATCTATGTATATATGGAGCTTCCCAGGTGCTCAGTGGTAAAGAATCTGCCTGCCAATGCAGAAGATGCAAGAAACATGGGTTCGATCCCTGGGTTGGGAAGATCCACTGGAATAGGAAATTCCAGTATTCTTGCCTGGGAAAATACACAGACAGAGAAGCCTGGCGGGCTACTGTACATGGGGTTGCAAAGAGTCAGACACGACTAAGCAACCGAGCACATGTATATATGGGAGATAATGAAATGGCCTTACTGGTTGATTCACTTTGTGTTGGCTTTGCCATTACTTGCAACTGAAAGAATTCTAACTGATGTACTTGCAGGACATGACAGGGTTAACTAGCTTTTGAGTACAGAGGCCTAGATGTACCTAGGATATTTTATGGTGAGCTTAGAATTTTCAGAAGAAATTGTTCAAATCAAAACAGTTAAACAAAGCTGCAGTTGTGTACTGACCCAAAAGACATAGCATGTGTCATTCTAATTCTAGCATCTTTTTTTGTATTTTATTTTTAATTAACAGACAGGAAATTTGATTTTTGTGTATACAGTTCCATTTTAACACACACATAGATTTGTGTAACTGCCACTGTAAACAGGATACAGAACAGTTCCATTGCCCCAGAAAACTCACTTATGCTATTGCTTTGAAATCACACCCTCCTCCCATTCCTAACCACTGATTTGTTCTCCATCACTATATTTTTATCCTTTTAAAGATGTCATATAAATGAAAGTATACAGTACGTAATGTTTTAAGATCATCTTCTTTCACTCAGCACAATACCTTTTAGATTGATTCAAGTTGTTGCATGTTCTTTCCTTTTTTATCATTGAGTAATATTCCACTGGATGAATATACCACAGTTTTGTTTATTCATTCATTTCACAAAGGATATTTGTTATTATCTAGATGTTGGTGATTATGAAAGGACACTTTAAGTTTTTGTGTACAGTATCTGTGTGAATATAAGTTTTTATTTCTCCGGTGTAAATACCTAGGATTGGGATTATTGGGCCATTAACTTCCCAGGTGGTGCTAGTGGTAAAGAACCCACCTGCCAATGCAGGAGACGTAAGAGATGCAGGTTCCATCCCTGGGTCTGGAAGATCCCCTGGAGGAGGGCACAGTAACCCGCTCCAATATTCTTGCCTGGAAAATCCCATGGACAGAGGAGTCTGGCAGGCTACAGTCCATGGGGTTGCAAAGAGTCAGACATGACTGAAACAAAGTAGCACACCCTAGCATACATGCATGTTAAGTGTATATTTAACTTTATATGAAACTACCTAATTCTTTTCCAGGGTGGCTGTACTATTTTGCATGCCTACTAGCAATATAAAAGTTCCAGATGTTTGTCTATGTTTTCTTCCAAAAATGTTATAGTTTTATTATTGACATTCAGATCTATGATCCACTTTGAGTTAATTTTTATACAAGATGTGAGGTTTTGGTCAAGGTTCATTTCTTACACATGGATATCCAGTCATTCCAATATCACACATATCATTTGTTGAAAAGACTCTCATCTCTCCATTGAGTTCTTTGCATCTTGTCAAAAAATCAATTGACCATATTTATGTAGGTTTATTTCTGTATTCTCTATTCTGTTGCATTGCTCTACATGTCTGTCACTTCTCTAATACCACACTGTCTTGATTGCCGAGCTGTACAGTAAGCTTTAAAATCAGATGGTGTGATTCCTCCACCTTTATCAATATTTTCAACATAATTTTGGTTATTCTACTTCCTTTGCCTCTTCACATAAATTTCAGAGTCAACTCATCCTGTCCATAAACATGGTATATTTCTCCAGTTATTTAGGTTTGGAGATTTCTTTCATCAACATTTTGCAGTTCTAGCATATAAATCCTGCACATGTTTTGTTAGGTTTTACCTATTTCATTTTTTGGAGCTATTATAAGTAGTATTTTTATTGCTAGTATATAGAAATGTGATTGGTTTCTGTGTGCTGATCTGGTATTCTTGAACCTTGCTAAATTCATTTATTAGTTCCAGGAAAATGAATGTGTGTGTGTGTGCATGCACACACATGTTTATTTGTGACTGTCTGTGTAGACAATCACATCATCTGTTAATAGGGACAGTTTTGCTCCTTTCCCTTCTTTCCTCTTCTCCCCATCCCTAACTGCTTAGAATTAAGATGCCTAATGTGGATGAAATATAATAAGAGTGGAGGATAAGTAGAGTCACCACAGGTCATCTGCAAATTATTCAAGCTGTCTAGCAGTCTGGACTTCATCAATGGCTCAGCAGGTAAAGAATCCACCTGCAACACAGGAGACGCAGGAGACATGGATTTGATACCTGGGATGGGAAGATCCCCTGGAGGAGGGCAACCCACTCCAGTCTTTTTGCTGGGAAAATCTCATGGACAGAGGAGCCTGTCAGGCTATGGTCCATTAGGTTGCAAAGAGTCAGACACAACTGAAGCAACTGAGCACGCACAGGATTCATTCTATGAGATAATAGAAATATCATATGCAGATGATGTTATCATGTACTATGAAAAATGATAATAAAAATTTTAATAATAAATATTATAAAAATATCAGTGCTCCCTATGTGCCAGGGACCACTCTAATAATTGTACATAAATGAAACTTATCTAGTAATCACAACTCTAAGATATGGGTACTATTTTCCCCATTTTACAGGTACAGAAACCGTAAGTAGCAGAGCTGGGTACAAACCCAGGTAGTCTGGCTTCAGCACTTACACACTTTATTATTACACAATAGAACATTAGATTCTAGAAATGGACTCTAAAATATCTCGGACATATAGCATTTAATAAAGGAGCATTTCAAATGAATGAGTAAAATGGCAACTATTTAATTTAATTTAACATAATTATGTAGGAACAATTGGGTTGCCATTGGGAAGAATTAAAGTTGGAAATCTACATTTGTTTTGTACCTCAAAATAAAACCTATATGCTACAAGTATTCAAAAGTAAAAATTAAAAACATAAAAGTGCTAGGAGAAAACATGGAGAAAGAATTTTATAATCTTGAGGGAGGGAAAGCTCTTCAAAGTATAGTACATTTACCAGCTATTATAAATGAAATGAATAATAATTTGATTTAAATAAACAAAATATTTTAAATTTGTATATTCCAAGAAAAAAATTACAAGGTTAAAGACAAATAACAAACTCAGGAAAATATTAGAAACAGGAAGACAAAGGGTTATTATCCACACTATTAAAAGAGCTATTACATTTTAAAACCTAGTTGTTTGGGGTTTTGTTGTTGTTGGGTTGTATGAATTCTTTATATATTATGGATATTAGCACCTTATTGGCTATATGATTTGCAAATATCTTCTCCCTTTGAGTAGGTTGTCTTTTCATTTTGTTGATGATTTCTTTTGATATGCAAAGCTTTTTAGTTTGATGTAGTCCCATTCATTTATTTTTGCTTTGGTTTCCCTTGCCTGAGGAAATATATCTAGAAAGATATTGCTAAGATCTGTGTCAATGAGCATACTGCCTGTGTTTTCTTCTAGGAGTTTTATGGTTTCAGGCTTTACATTCAAGCCTTTAACCCATTTTGAGTTTATTTTTGTGTATGGTATGGGATAATAGTCTAATTTCTTTTTTCTTTTCTTTTTCTTATATGTGGCCATCCAGTTTTAATAACACCATTTAGTGAAGAGACTAAACTTTCTCCATTGTAAATTTTTTGCTACTTTGCTGTAAATTAATTTTTTATATGTATGGGTTTATTTTGGGGCTTTCAACTATGTTCCATTGATCTAGATATCTTATTTTTCTGCCAATACCATGCTGTTTTGATTACTATAGCTTTGTAACATAGTTTGAAATCAGGCAGTGTGATACCTCCAGCTTTGTTCTTTCTTCTAAGGACTACTTTGGCTATTTGAGGTCTTTGTGCTTCCATTTAAATTTTCTGTTCTATTTCTGTGAAAAATTTCCTTGAGGTTTTGATAGGGATTTCATTGAATCTGTAGACTGTAGTAGGTAATATGGACATGTCAACAATGTTAATTCTTCCAATCCATGAGCATAAAATATCTGTCCATTTATTTGTGCTGCTATGGAAAACAGTATGGAGATTTCTCAAAAAATTAAGAACTACCATATGATTTAGTTATTACATTTTTTGGTATTTATCCAGATAATACAAAAATACCAATTTGAAAAGATATGTGTACCCCTATGTTCATCACAGCATTATTTACAGTAGCCAACATATGGAAAAAACCTAAGTGCCCATCAACAGATGAATGGATAAAGAGGATGGTATATACTACTCAGTCATAATAAAGATGAAGTCTTGCCTTTTATGACAACATGAGTGGATAATAAGGGTATTATGCTAAGTGAAATAGACACATACTGTATGATGCCACTCATATGTGGGATACAAACAAACAATAAAAGATAAATGAATAAACCAAACCAAAACAAACATGTATATATGGGACAGAGTAGTGGTTACCAAAGGAGAAGCGGCAGGGGGGAATGCACATTGGGGAAAGGGGGCCAAGTGAATAATGATAAATGGGAAATAAATTTTTGGTGATGAGCATGCTGGTGTGCATTCAGAAGCAGAAATATAATGTGGTATATATGAAACATATAATGTTATAAGTCAATGTCACCTCAATAAAAATTTTTATAATAAAAAATTTTAAAAGAGAACTATTCATAACTGGCAAGAAAATACTAAATTCAATGAAAACATGGGCAAACAACACAAACAAGCTGCACACTTGAAAAAGGAAGGATGCAAATGGCTAAGAAACAAAAGGTGCTCAATTTTACTAAAAATAAAAAATAATGAAAGTAATGACATATCACTTTACACATATCAGACTAGCAAAGAAAACATGAATGAAAATGCACAGCTTTGGCAAGAGTATGGGGGAAAATCACTCTCACACTCTGGTCCAATGAATCTAAACTTCTATAATTTCTTTTAGAGGGCAAGTTGGCAATAGCTATCCAATTATAAAATGTGCATACCCACTGGAGCAATTCCATTTCCAGCATTTGTTTTAAGGAGTGCATACATGTACAAAGCTATTTACAAGGATGTTCACTTTAGCATTCTATAAAAATAAAAAAATCAGTTAACAATCCAAAGGAGCACCCACCTTATGCAACTAATTTTTTAAAAGGTAAAACTTTAAGTATTGACCCCATGGACTATAACCTGCCAGGGTACTCTGTCCATGGAATTCTCCAGGCAAGAATAAGGGAGTAGATTACCATTCCCTTCTCCAGGGGATCATCCCAACCCAGGGATCAAACCTGGTCTCCCACATTGCAGGCAGATGCTTTACTATCTGAACCACCAGTGACCCCAACTGACATATTATGAAACCTATAATCTACTGTTAACTCATCCATTTATTTCTGAGGATTCTCGGAGGATTCTTAAAGGGTGATGATTACTTAAATGAGCACACCTTTGCAACCCATCAGTTCAGTTCAGTCACTCAGTTGTGTCCAACTCTTTGCAACCCCATGAACTGCAGCACGCCAGGCCTCCCTGTCCATCATCAACTCCTGGAGTCCACCCAAACCCATGTCCATAGAATTGGTGATGACATCCAACCATCTCATCCTCTGTCGTCCCCTTCTCCTCCTGCCCTCAATCTTTCCCAGCATCAGGGTCTTTTCAAATGAGTCAGCTCTTCACATCTGGTGGCCAAAGTATTGGAGTTTCAGCTTCAACATCAGTCCTTCCAATGAACACCCAGGACTGATCTCCTTTAGGATGGACTGGTTGGATTTCCTTGCAGTCCAAGGGACTCCAATACCACAGTTCAAAAGATTCAATTCTTTGGCGCTCAGATTTCTTTATAGTCCAACTCTCACATCCATAGGTGACCACTCGAAAAACCATAGCCTTAACTAGACATAACTTTATTGGCAAAACAATGTCTCTGCGTTTTAATATGCTGTCTAGGTTGGGCATAACTTTCCTTCCAAGGAGTAAGCATCTTTCAATTTCGTGGCTGCAATCACCATCTGCAGTGATTTTGGAGCCCAAAAAACTAAAGTCAGCTGCTGTTTCCACTGTTTCCCCATCTATTTCCCATGAAGTGATGGGACTGGATGCCATGATCTCAGTTTTCTGAATGTTGAGCTTTAAGCCAACTTTTTCACTCTCCTCTTTCACTTTCATCAAGAGGCTCTTCAGTTCTTCTTCACTTTCTGCCATAAGGGTGGTGTCATCTGCATATCTGAGGTTATTGATATTTCTCCCAGCAATCTTGATTCCAGCTTGTGCTTCCTCCAGCCCAGGGTTTCTTGTGATGTACTCTGCATATAAGTTAAATAAGCAGGGTGACAATATATAGCCTTGATGTACTCCTTTTCCTATTTGGAACCAGTCTATTGTTCCATGTCCAATTTTAACTCTTGCTTCCTGACCTGCATATACGTTTCTCAAGAGGCAGGTCAGGTGGTCTGGTATTCCCATCTCTTTCAGAATTTTCCACAGTTTATTGTGATCCACACAGTCAAAGGCTTTGGCATAGTCAATAAAGCAGAAATAGATGTTTTTCTGGAACTCTCTTGCTTTTTCCATGATCCAGTAGATGTTGGCAATTTGATCTCTGGTTCCTCTGCCTTTTCTAAAACCAGATTCAACATCTGGAAGTTCACAGTTCACGTATTGCTGATGCCTGGCTTGGAGAATTTTGAGCATTACTTTACTAGTGTGTGAGATGAGTGCAATTGTGCAGTAGTTTGAGCATTCTTTGGCATTTCCTTTCTTTGGGATTGGAATGAAAACTGACCTTTTCCAGTCCTGTGGCCACTGCTGAGTTTTCCAGATTTGCTGGCATATTGAGTGCACCACTTTCACAGCATCATCTTTCAGGATTTGAAACAGCTTAACTGGGATTCCATCATCTCCACTAGCTTTGTTCGCAGTGATGCTTCCTAAGGTCCACTTGATCTCACATTCCAGGATGTCTGGCTCTAGGTGAATGATCACACCATCATAATTATCTGGATCATGAAGAACATTTTTGTACAGTTCTTATCTGTATTCTTGCCACCTCTTCTTAATATTTTCTGTTTCTGTTAGGTCCCTACCATTTCTGTCCTTTATTGAGCCCATATTTGCATGAAATGTTCCCTTGGTATCTCTAATTTTCTTGAAGAGATCTCTAGTCTTTCCCATTCTGTTGTTTTCCTCTATTTCTTTGCACTGATCACTGAGGAAGGCTTTCTTATCTCTCCTTGCTATTCTTTGGAACTCTGCATTCAAATGGGTATATCTTTCCTTTTCTCCTTTGCTTTTTGCTTCTCTTCTTTTCACAGCTGTTTGTAAGGCCTCCTGAGACAGCCATTTTGCTTTTTGCATTTCTTTTTCTTGGGGATGGTCTTGATTCCTGTCTCCTGTACAATGTCACAATGTCCATAGTTCATCAGGCACTCTGTCTATCAGATCTAGTCCCTTAAATCTATTTCTCACTTCCACTGTATAGTCATAAGGGATTTGATTTGGGTATAGCTTAATGGTCTAGTGGTTTTCTCCACTTTCTTTAATTTCAGTCTGAATTTGGCAATAAGGATTTCATGATCTGAGCCACAGTCAGCTCCCGGTCTTGTTTTTGCTGACTGTATAGAGCTTCTCCATCTTTGGCTGCAAAGAATATAATCAATCTGATTTTGGTGTTGTCTATCTGGTGATGTCCATGTGTAGAGTCTTCTCTCGTGTTGTTGGAAGAGGGTGTTTGCTATGACCAGTGCGTTCTCTTGGCAGACCTCTATTAGCCTTTGCCCTGCTTCATTCTGTACTCCAAGGCCAAATAGGCATAATTGTAATACTTGCCTCATAGGATTGTTTATTATTCATTCCTTCAAAAATATTTATTGAACAGGTAAAATTTTCAGGCACTGTGCTTGGTGTTTATATTTATATTGTACAAATATAAGCAAAACAGACATGGAACCTGCTCTCTAGATGCTTACTCTCCACTAAAAGGTGTGTGTTTAGGGTGTATGTATGTCTGTATGTGGTGGAGGGAACAGACGTTAATCACACAACTGTACAACTGTCTTTGGTGCCTATGGAGTAAAATAGTAGAGTATCATGAAAGTGTATCATAGGCTGCCTTGGTCTAGTTTTGGGGGGCAGGGTGAGGGAAGGCTTCTGGTGAAGTTATATTTGAATTTAAAAAAAGATAGTGATGGGCCAGGCACTTTGCATAAATGTTCACTCCAGAGACCAGATAAAAAGAATAAGTAAGGTAGATGTATATACAGTGATATAGAAAGCATGTCAAGAATACACTGTCAATAAAGCAATTTGTAAAACATTTATAGCATGATTCTCTCCCTTTTTATGGTTTAAAAAAAATCTATATTATAATACACATATCTATCAATGTATAGATAGAAAAAGATCTGGAAGACTATATACCATACTAACAATTGTTAACTCTATTTGAATAATTTGTCTGACATTCTCTAATCAAAAAAGAAACAATAAAGACATGTATGAAAGTGAAAGTGTTAGTCACTCATTCATGCCTGGCTCTTTGTGACCCTAAGGACTGTAGCCCGCCAGGCTCCTTTGTCCATGGGATTCTCCAGAGAAGAATACTGGAGTAGGTAGCCATGCCCTCCTCCAGGGGATCTTCCTAACCCAGGGATTGAACCCATGTCTCCTGCATTGCAGGCAGCTCAGATGGTAAATAATTCTTGCTTGGATAAACCCATGGACAGAGGAGCCTGGCGGGCTACAGTCCAGTAGGGTCACAAAGAGTCTGACATATATATATACACACACACACAAATATATAAGCAACTGCATTAATGTTAGAAATAGTAGTATTAAGGCAAAAAAGTTTTAAATAGGGTAAAAGAGATACTGATAAAAGATACTATCTACCAAGAATATCTTAGTGTCATAAGCATATATACAAATGACATTCCATTAAAATATATAAAGAAATCACAAAAGCAAATAAGTTACAAAAGAAAGCACAATACATTTCCAATAGTAGGAATCATGAAAGTCATGCTATTGGACCACAGTATGATACAACTAACTTCTAAACACAAAAACAGCATCCCCAAAAGCTTTCACTTTGAAAATCAAATAATACTTATAAATAACTAATGGTCAAAGAGGAAATCAAAACCAAAATTATAGACTAGAAATTAATGAGAATGAAAGCATTATATATTAATGTCAAGTAGAAAAAAAGTATCATCTTAAATTATTTTAGAAATAAGTAAGGAAGACTGAAAACGAATAAACCATATATTTAACATAAGCCATTTCAAACAATACAGCAAATCAAACCTAGAAATAGAAGAATATATTAATAAACATAAAAGCTAAAAATAATTCATTAAGTAGAGAATAGCATAAGGGGAAAGTGGTAGAATGGGAAAATAAGTCCAAGAAATATGGTTTAATTGATGGATAGACAGATGATAACTATGTGATAAAGTATAACAAAATATTAATGATAAAATTTATGCTGTGCATTTATAAGTGTTCACTGTAAAACTCCTTCAGCTTTGCTCTATGTTTGAAATATTCATAATTAAATAGATTAAAAACCTATTATTACCCAGAACATGAGTTTGGGAAACACTGTACTAGAAGTTTCACTAAACCAGGAAAAAGACAAAGATGTCCCCTGTTGCCTCTACTATTTAACTATTTTTTGTTGAAGTTCAATAAAACATAATATGTCAAGTAAATGCATATAGGAATTATAAATATGATAAGGAGGGGAAATCATTATCTACCTGGAAAACCAAGGAAAATGAATAGAAAAACTATTAGAACTGATAAGGAAGGTAAGTTATAATAACAAGGAAGGTAAGTAGGATGCCCAGTTACAAAAATATATCCCATTATGCACAAAAAATATATAAAAGGCTACTTCTAAATAGAGGTATTAGTGAAGGGAAAGGTGGTGAAACATGCTTTTCATGTTTTGCTCCATGTACAGTACTTCCATAATGGCTGAATCTTTTACAATCAGAATGATTCATGTAGTTTTTTGGGGGAAAATAAATCTATAGTAGTAGGCAGAATCCTAGAATGCCTCACCTTAATTTCCCTAGATTTCCCACCTTAATTTCTGGATTTCGAATATGATGAGATACAATGCCGGTGATTATGATAACATCACCTGGTAAAACAGATTTTGCAGGTTTAACGTTCCCCTTAAAATAGGGAGATTATTTTGTATTATTCCCCAATCACATTAATCTAATTACATAATTTTTTTAAATCACATAAATCTTTTAAAAGCAGAGTTTTCTCAGGCTAGTGGTAGAATGGAAAGTCAGAGAGATTCCAAACAAAAAAAGGATTCAGTGTGCCAGAGCTGGTTTGAAGATGGAAGGGGACACATAAGGAAAAATGTGAGCAGCCTCTAGAAGCTGGGAGCATGGGATCTCAGTCCTACAAGAGTAAGGAACTAAATCCTGACAACAACCTGAATGAATTTGGAGTGGATTCTTCCCCCAGATAACTACAGATAAAAGCCAATTCTGGGGAAACCTTGATTTTGGCATTGTATGATCCTAAACAAAGAACTCAACCAAGCCCACCAAGATGTCCTATCTACAAAACTGAGACAATAAGGTGTTATTTAAAATGGCTAAGTTTGTGGTAATTTATGATGCAACAATAGAAAAATACAAAATACATAACATCAACAAAACAATGATGTATGGTAGTGGTGGTTTAGTCACTAAGTTGTGTCTGACTCTCGCAACCCCATGGACTGTAGCCTGCCAGGCTCCTCTGTCCATGGGATTCTCCAGGCAAGAATACTGCAGTGGGTTGCCATTTCCTTCTCCAGGGGATCTTCCCAACCCAGGAATCAAACCTTGGTTCTATCAAATTTTCAAAAGTTCAAAATCCATTAATGGCCCAGTCATGGAGCAGGATAGGGAGATGACACCCCATACACCTCATGGAAATGTATTAATAAATTGGCAAAATCTTTCTCAAAGTATACTGAGCAATGCCTATCAACCTCTCCCAAAATGTGGATATGCTGTGCCTTGCTAAAATTTATTGAAGTTAAATAATTATAGTGGTAAGGAAAGATTTTTCTAAATGTCCTTTATAGAATTGCTTATTCAGTTCAGTTCAGTTCAGTCGCTCAGTCATGTTCGACTGTTTGCGACCCCATGAATCTCAGCACGCCAGGCCTCCCTGTCCATCACCAACTCCCAGAGTCCACTCAGATTCACATCCACTGAGTCAGTGATGCCATCCAGACATCTCATCCTCTGTCATCCCAGTCTCCTCCTGCCCCCAATCCCTCCCAGCATCAGAGTCTTTTCCAGTGAGTCAACTCTTCACATGAGGTGGCCAAAGTACTGGAGTTTCAGCTTTAACATCATTCCTTCCAAAGAAATCCCAGGGCTGATCTCCTTCAGAATGGACTGGTTGGATCTTGCAGTCCAAGGGATGCTCAAGAGTCTTCTCCCACACCACAGTTTGAAAGCATCAATTCCTCGGTGCTCAGCCTTCTTCACAGTCCAACTCTCACATCTATACATGACCACTGGAAAAACCATAGCCTTGACTAGACGGACCTTAGTCGGCAAAGTAATGTCTCTGCTTTTGAATATGCTATCTAGGTTGGCCATAACTTTTCTTCCAAGGAGTAAGTGTCTTTTAATTTCATGGCTGCAGTCACCATCTGCAGTGATTTTGGAGCCACAAAAAATAAAGCCTGACACTGTTTCCACTGTTTCCCCATCTATTTCCCATGAAGTGATGGGACCGGATGCCATGATCTTCGTTTTCTGAATTGCTTATTAACAGTGGATAATTAGAAACAACATGAGTATCTGATAATAGAATACTAGTTTGTCAAGTATAATATCCTACACCCATTTGATGAAATAAATTTTTTCAATATAAAGCCCAAAAGGAATTCTTATAGAACTTTACCAGTTAATTTAAAAATTTATCTGAAAAAGAAAATGCACTAGAATAGCCAAGAAATCTGTGGGGAAAAAAAGACAGAGGAGCTTGCCCTAGCAGAGATGAAATAATAATTTAAAGCTCAAATATTTTTTTAAAAAGTATGGTATTGATGCTGGTATAGATTTTAGGACTATTGAAATGATGATTTACATTCAAAACTATATATATCCTTAGAAATTGGTTTTTGATAGAAAGAATGAATCTGTTCAATCAATGCTTTTAGGGCCCTATGAAAAAATACTAATAAGTAATGATACCAATAAGTAATGATATTCACCTATGAAGCATACACTAGTAAGTAATGATATTCACCCATGAAGCATACCATTGTTAGAACATATAACTGACAAAAATATTTACCAAAAAAATCCCCCCAAATTAGAGTTAAATCTATAAAATTCTAAAATATTACAAGGAAATATAGAAACAATGTTTCTAATCTTGGAGTAGAAAAGTATTCTTATGCAAGATTTATGCAAAAGCCATAAAAGAAACGATTGATATATTTGAACACACCAACATCTAAAACATCTATACCCCAAAAGACCCCAAAAGCAAAGTTTAAAAATAAGGAAAGTCTGCAAAAAAATTTCCAGCACCGTGGGGTGGGGGTTGGGTAGGAGGGAGATTCAAGAGGGAGGGGAAGTATGTATGGCTGACTTACATTTTTGTACAGCAGAAACCAACACAACATTGAAAAGCAATTATCCTCTAATTAAAAAAAAACTTCCAACAGTTGTAACAAATACTCATATCCAGACTACATAATTTAATAATAAGTCAAACAATCGAATTGGAAAACAGATAAATGATATGAACAGGCAAATTCACAAAATGACACAAGCAAATAGCCAACAAATATATGAAAACACTCCTTAACTTCAATAATAATCAGGGAAATGCAAATAAGGAGACATTTTTCAACCATCACATTGGTACAACATTGAAATGATTAATACCAGCATGGATAAAAATTTAGGGAAATAGTTATTTTTATTCACTGCTGGTGGAGGTGTAAACTGGGTCTTTTGGAATGGCAGTTTGGCATTACCTATTAAAATTCCAAAATGTGCTGTTTGAGCCACCTATTTTACTTCTTCATATTTATCTTATAGAAATACTTTAGCATATGCACAAAAAAGCATGTACACATTTTTCATTGCAGCACTATAAAAAAAAAGTACTGTAACAGTATAAGATTGAAAACAATTTATATCTATCAATAGGTGTGGTGATGGTGGTTTAGTTGCCAAGTTGTGTCCAACTTTTACAACCCATGGACTGTAGCATGCCAGGCTCCTCTGTCTATGGGATTCTCCAGGCAAAAATACTGGAGTGAGCTGCTATTTCCTTCTCCAGGGAATCTTCCCGCTCAGGGAATGAACCCGGGTTTACTGTATTGCAGGCTGTCTACTGCATTGCGGCACGGGGGGGGGGGGGGCCGGGGGGAGGTGCGGGATTCTTTACTGACTGAGCCATCAGGGACTTACCAATAACTCTAGTACATTCATTCAATGAAGTTCTGCGCAGTATGTCGGAGAGGGCAATGGCAACCCACTCCATACTCTTGCCTGGAAAATCCCATGGAAGGAGGAGCCTTGTAGGCTGCAGTCCATGGGGTCACGAAGAGTGGGACAAGACTGAACTACTTCGCTTTCACTTTTCACTTTCATACATTGGAGAAGGAAATGGCAACCCACTCCAGTGTTCTTGCTTGGAGAATCCCAGGGGCGGCGGAGCCTAGTGGGCTGCCGTCTATGGATCGCACAGAGTCGGACACGACTGAAGCGACTTAGCAGCAGCAGCAGCAGTGCAGTATGTAAAAGAATGAGGTAGATTTATACATACTGACATGGAAAGATTTCGAAACATAGTAAGCGAATACAGCAATTAAAATGATACATAATATAGAACATCATTCATATTTTTAAAACATAAAAAATGAACCAATATTTCTATATGTGTATTTAAGAGGAACTTTACATTTTTCTGTTTTGAGTGTTTGGCAACAATGTATTCATTCATGTGTAATCAGGCAAACATTTTTAAAATGAAAAAAGAACAAAAAGTTAATTACACATTAAAGAAAGGAATGCTTCATGTTGCCATTAAAATTATGTTATAGACAAACATTTCATGACATGACAAATGTTCACTAGGTTATCAAATAACATGCTATGATATTTTTTATTAGAAAAAGATATATATATATAATGCATAGGGGCTTCCCAGGTGGCTAGGTGGTAAAGAATCCGCCTGCCAATGCTAGAGACGCAGGAGATGTGGGTTCAGTCCCTGGGTTGGATCTTTTTTATGCTTTCATATAATTTCTGAATAGTCTACAATTAAAAAAATAGAAACAACAAGTGTGTGTGTGTGTGTGTGTGTGTGTGTGTGTGTGTGTGTGTGTGTGTATGTAGATGTTAGTTGAAATTAGGACTGTAAAAGGAGTGGAGCTGGCAAGAGAACTAAAGGGGGCTCCAGACTAAAATTAAAACTAGAGTTGTTAGGTATGTGGGATTTTAGAATTAGTAGTTGGGGAACTAGACTTTGTGGGGCCTAGGAATTGACAATAGAAATGTAAGGGTTAGAACCAAGAGTAGAGACGATGGATTATCAGAATTAATGTAGATGCTGTGAGAGATTGGAATTAAAATCAAAGTCCCTGGCCTGAAAAATTCCATGGACAGAGGAGTTTAGCCGGCTATAGTGCATGGGGTCGCGGAGTTGGACCCGACTGAGAGCGACAGAGCAGGAGCACGCAAGGTGGCTCAGTGGAAAAGAATCTGCCTGCCAATGCAGGGGACACAGATTCAGCCCCTGGTCTGGGAAGATTCCACATACCAAGGAGCAACTAAGCCTATCCTCTAGAGCCTGGGAGCCACAACTATTGAAGCCCGGAGTGCCTAGAGCCTGTGCGCCACAGCAAGAGAAGCCACCACAATAAGAAGCCTATGCACTGTAATGAGTAGCTCTGGCTTGTCTCAACTAGAGAAAGCCGGTGCATAAGACCCAACACAGCCAAAAATAAATAAATAATTAATTAAAAATCAACATCCCTATTAAAAGGCTTTTTGAAAACTATAATGGTAATATTGGTGAGAGTATGGGAATATTTGAATAAGCTGGAATTCTCATATATTTCTGGTGGGATCCTAACTACATTTCTACAAATCTCTCCTTAAGAAAAGTCTCAGAAATATGCAAATATTTAGTTACATCAAATTTCATGCTTGTATTTCTTACAATTAAAAAAGCCACAAACATTGAGTCTTGCTTTAAAAATAATTAGCATTACAATGGAATAACAGCCACCCATTAAAATAGCATTGTAAGTATATTTAATAGGTCAGTCTACCTCAAAAGGGCCTCCATAATGCTGAGATTATACACAAAAGTTTATGTCTAAATATATATATTTGGCAGGCAGTGGATACATTCATCAGATTCTCAGTTTGAGGCATGAACCACTGCTCTGGAGGGTTGGAATTGGAACAAGAGGGTAAAATTACAGTTTTTATTTCCTCTATGTCTCAAGAATACTTGTAGAGGGGGTGGGAGGAAGGCAAGAGGGAAGGGGTAAATGTCTACTTACCGCCGATTCCTGTTGTACAGCAGAAACAAACACAACATTGTAAAGCAATTATACTCCAATTAAAAATAAATTTTAAATTTTAAAAAGAGTACCTCAGATAGTGCTTTTGTCTCTATACTTTAAAGTACTGAGTTAATACATGCTTTTAATTAAAAATTCAAACCTTACAGGAGTATCTAGAGTTTCGAGTCAAAGCTCCCTTCTCTCTTTTCAATTTTATTCTGCACCCCAGTAAAAGCACAGTTAATAGAAGTAACTCCTACCTGATCCTTTTTATTGCTATGCATTCACAGATGTAGATCCTCTATAAGCTCTTTGCCAATCGCACTCTCACAAATAACACCAAGGAGAAATAGAGAATTTTTTTGAGGACTCACTACGTTCCTGAAGTAAGTGTTCTAAGGGTTTACTACCCTTGTAAACTTGCTGTGGTAGGCGCCCTCCACACTGTGTCCCCTCTTACCCTCTCGCCCCCCGTTCTTCGCTAGGCAGCTGGAGAGATTAATTTTTAAACGTTAGTCAAATCAAATCACGTCACCCTTCAGCGGTTTCCATCGTACCTCGAATCAAATCCAAATTCCTTAGCGACCCTACTATTCTTTATGCTTGGGTTTGCAGCGCCTGGAACAGCTCAGGCGCGATCGCCACCAAGGCACCCGGTTTCACCGCTGAGGGAGCGCCTTCCCAAGGGGCAGAGGCGGGGTTTCTAGAGCTGGGGGAGGAGCCTCAGACCGAGTGCGAGGAGAGGCGGAGGGGGAGGTTTTCCGCGGAGGGTAAGCGAGGGGAGCAGGTCTGAAACAGGGCCGCGGACTCGGCACGCTCCTGCGGGCCCCGCGGAGCTAGTGCCGCGGAGGTGAGCATCTTCCTCCGGGTTGGGGGGGCGGGATCTGCTCTCGCAGCAGTCCTCGGCTTCTCGCTGGGGTTGTTCCCACGGGACCCTACGCCGAAGAGCGGAGGTGGCGGCCTCGGGGAGCCTGGGAGAGGCTGGTGAAGGGGCCCGGCGGCCTGGCTCAGCCCTCCCTCAACCCCGCCTTCTCTCCCCTCCCCCAGGCTTCGGCCGGCGCCAGTGGTGAGAGCTCGCCGCATCCTCGGGGGCAGCCCGGCAGTGGCCGGCAGTGCAAGGAGAGAGTGGCCGACAGTGGGGATGCGAGGTACCGGCATTAGTCGTGGCCAAGTGGCCCTAGAGAGGGAGTAAAGATTGGGTCTTCGGCATTTCTCAGGGGTTCGAGGAACGCGGCCTCAGAGGAGGGGGAAGGTGAGGGGCTGGCAGGCAGGCTTCGCGGGTAACTACTAGGCGTCGTACATGTAGCTTTTGGTATCTAAATGGCACTACACACACACACATATTCATTTAGGGTAATTGCTTCTTAAAAACTTAACAATATGTCTTGTAGAGCTTCCTATATCAGGGAATTTAAATTTACCTCATTTATAAACAGCTGCATTGTATGATTGTACTACAGTTTATTTAACCATTCCCGATTGATGTACATTGGCTTGTTTCCCTTTGGGGGGAGGGAAGGGGCTATTACAAGCAATGCTATAATGAATGGGCTTGTGTGTGTGTGTGTGTGTACATATATTTCATGTATGAATATTTTTGTAGGAGAAATTCTTAGAAGAGTAATCGCTGGGTCAAAATGTATATGCGTTTTGAATTTTAATAGATTCGTCCAAATTGTCTCTTTCTAAAAGGCTATACTAATTTACACTGTTCAATGTTATGCGAGAGTGCCCATTTTTCCACAGTTGTGCCAACACGAATTATCATCAATCTTTGTAATTTTGGTTAATTTAAAGGGCTAAAAATGTTATGTCATTGTTTTTATTTGCATTTCCCTGATTACTAGTGAAGTTGAACGTATTTTTATTTATCCGATTACAAAACTAAATATCAATAGTCTATAAGCAGTAAGCATTTTGGAAATTTAATACGGCCCATTCGCAATAGCAAGAAAAACGAGTAAAAATACCTAGAAGTAAACTACAAAACTTTATTGAGGAATGTAATAAAAGAACATTTGCATACATGGAAAAGGGGATACCATGCTTCTGGATAAGAAGGCTCAGTTTTGTAGTTTTGTCCTTTTTTCCTGTGTTGATTTATACGATTCATGCAATTTCAATAAATATACGAAGTGTTTGGAATTTAATATGATTCTAAAGTTCATCCGGAAAAAAAAGATGGCTAAGAATAACCGAGAAAATATTTTAAAGATAAGGATGGGGTATTTGTACTACCAGCTGTTAAAATGTATTCTAAAGAAACAATGTATAAGTTAGAATAGACAGAATAATATATTACAATAGGAAAGCCCACAAATCGAGCCAAATTGGATTCCAAGATTTATTGGAGAAACATTGTTGGCTAGACGTGGAAAAACTGCCATATTAAAAGCTTCAAGCACGCACTCCCCACCCCCCCCACACACACACACTCCCCGCCAACTCCCCCTTGGAAGCTTGAATTTTCCAAAGAGGGCAGACCTCTTTGTTTGGAGAAAAGCACTTTATTGGATCTTTTAGCTATGCCAAGGTAAAGCCTCTGGAGTTAAAATTTGTGGCTTTGGAGCTAGAACTAACGATATGAGCTTTTAGTTAGATTAAGATGGATTCAGTAGCCTGCAGTGCGGTGAGGGAAAGAGTCTGAATATTATCTGTCTTAAATTTTCTTTTTCTTATCTAATGGGCAAAAAATGTTATGTCATTGTTTGCATTTGCATTTGCGTGCTTATTGTGAGATTGAACGTCTTTTATGTTAGTCCAAAATAATAGGTGATTCGTGGAGGCAGGTAACAATAGATCTATTGCTCCTCTTCCAGAATGGAGTTGGTAATTGGTACAGCTCTGCTTGGAAGTGTGAGAATAAACAGGTTGACTTTTTAAATTTTCCTCAAGCACTAGGCTCTAGACACCTTAGATCGGGGGCGGAGGCAGTTTTCAGGACATGGCCGAGATTTGGCGCTGAGCTGTGTCATCGCGAGGTTTGGCAGCCAGCTCCGCAGTGGGTCGGAAACCTCGTGGTAGGCGAGATCCCTGCAGGACGGGAGGTTCCTCCCTTCCCCTGAAAACTCTCAGTCATTTTCATGGAGCTCCGCCTCTCTCCTTTTTAGGAGAGTTCCCTAAGTCTCGCGAGATCTCGTGTTTCCTAAAGGCGAGGCGCGGGCAGCATCCTGCGGTGAATTCGAAGGTCTCGCAGAGACAGAAACGTACTATCGCGATAGTTCTTAAGACGCATGCGGGAGACGGTGGCGGCAGGTTGGCTCCGCCCCCTCGGTTCTTCGTGAGGTTGTGCGTCATTTGCTTTTTGCTTCGCGTAGGGTGAGAGTGGAGCCGTAGCGATTTCGGTTTTGGTGGGAGGAGGGGTCTGGGAAGGGCTGGGCTCAGGCTGTTCCCGTCGGGTCGAGGTTATCGCGGGATCGCGCGGAGGCGGCCGCAGTTCGGCTACAGACTGCAGTAGCTGCGGAGGCGGCGGCAGCGTCTTCGGCTCGTGCTGTACCTAGCTGGTGAGTTCTCGCGGGAGCGCGGTTACGTCCTCGTGGGATCCGTTGGCGGTGGTGGTGGTGGTGGAGGTGGCTCGGGGGGGGGGGGGGGGGGTGGGGGGGGGGGCGGCGCGGGGGGGGGCCCCCCAGTGACTAGGGTCGGTCTGCTTGCTGTTAAGATGGCGGCGGAAGCTGATGTCTGTCCGGCCAGGACCCGGGAGTGAGGAGTTGGTTTCGGCGTTTGTGACGCTTCTCAGGTTCCCGACGTTAAGCAGGTGACGATTGGCGAAAAGACGAGGTGCCAATAAGCCGAACCTGAGGCGAAGACCACCCCCTCTCTAGTAGGTTGAGGCGTCACCATTTCCCGGGCCTCAGCCGCGTGTGGGCCCGCCTTTACCCCACCAATCGGTCAACGCCTCCGTTGTCGCCGCTGCAGTGGGCGGGTTGGGAATGATGGGGGGCAGGAGTCCTAGAGTTCGTTGGGGAGTAAGGTTGGGAGTTAGATTGGGCACTGGGGGAGAGGGAACCATCCAACGACTATTGGTTTCCTCCCACTACCTTTTTGTGGGCTCGATTTTCCGCTCCTTCGGAAAAAGGGACAAATGAATCCTCTAGTTTTACTTGAGGTAGGCTCTATTTCCTCAACCCCCATGGTCTTTGAACTAAGGTATAAGAGGTCAAGCTTTGATGTCTCTGACAGTCCTTCCCCATTCCCCCCTAATTCCACCGTCCCATTGAATTTTTCTCTACTACATGGATATTTGAGGCTCGTATTTAAGAGGGAAAGTCAAAGCTTTTCCCTGTCACCCCCTCCCCGGTCCTGCTAAGGCAGGGCTTAACCCAGGTCCCCTAACCTGTCCCATTCTCCCCCTTCCATCGGTCCCCTTGACACAGATGTTGACCAGAGACCTTTTCCTGTTCCCTGTATTTATTCCATCTTTGTGGATAGAGTCATAGTAGCTTTCACGTTTGTATGACCCTGATTGGAGCACAGGGCACTCATTTCTCCCAACTCTGCTGCTCAGCCATTCTTAGGTGGAACAATGAATTGGGTTGATGGTTGAATCATTGTTGTCTTCATGATCTCTTAGTCTTCGGGGCCATTAGACAACCCCCCCCACCCCACCCCCGCCATAATAACACTCACTCCCCTCAAAAAAGGGAAAAGAAAACTTTTTTTAAAGAGACTGTAGAAAATAACCCTCCAGTAAGCCAACTTTTTGCCCTTTGTCACCCGCCATCCCCTTTGCAAACTTGGGAATCACCTCTTTTCCCTGCCTTGCTCTTGAGTTCCTGTGGCCTTTTGGTCTGGACAGCTCTTTGCTGCTAACCACCTCTTACATGTTTCTCATGTAATGATTAAGGATTTCTTAATCCTTATTTCCACACCCCACCCCATGCTGTTTTCCTGGGAGCTAAATCCCCTAGAGAGAAAGTAGCCTCTTGTTAGGCTCCACAGCATTTACCCACCTCCATGTGCTAGAAAATAAAATAGCTTTGATTATATCTTGACAATCATTGCCCCATTCTACTCCCATCCCATTCCACAGTTGCTGTAAACAATTCCCTATCATTTGTTTCCTTTTTAGATTACATGTCCAACATTGTTTTCTTTTAGCCCCAGTGTTGCCTGTATTGAGGAGATAGCAACATTCTCCACTCAAGGGAAGCAGCCTGGTATGGTAGAAACACTGTATGCTTTGGGTTCACACCAAACTTTGTGACCTTGGGGAAGTTACTTTTCAGATTCTCAGTTTTTCATGTGTATAAGGGGGATAGTAGCTCTTAATAGTTGCTAGAATTAAACAACTTATAAAGTGCCTAGATTATGATAGGTATATAGTAAATTGTGGTTACTTTTTCTTGGTTTAAGAATACATTGGCAGATGCATCTGTTTCACATGGTAGTTTTATGACCTGGGAAAGAAGAGGCTTTTGTTTAAAGAAACAGTTAACTGTTAATTTAGTATATTTCTAGAACTGTTAATTTTTGGTATATTGGTAGGCCAGTCCTATCATTTTTGTGTTTTTTTCCCCTCCTTGTAGGCCAAGCTTTTTATCTCCAATGGTTTATTATGTTTGAATGTGATTCCCACTTATGTTGACCTTCTAGTCTAGGAATTTTAGTGCAGAATCACCATCCTGGAGTGACCACCAGCCATAATGTTCCTGTCAAGAACCACACCCAAGTGTTCTACCTTTTGAAAGGGATGTTTCATCCCTTGCCTACTCCCTTCTTGCACTCCTTCAAAGGTAGTCTGTCCTGTCATTCACCCTATGAAAGTAATGAAATTTGGTGTTGTACTTTTCACAGTAACAGAGAACTTCTGCTAGCTAGTTTTTAAGTGTTCAAATGCTTTTCCTCTACCTCCTTTCTTTGGTCCCTCAGATCAGAGTGGTGGTGGTGGTTTAGTCACTAAGTTGTGTCCTACTCTTGTGACCCTGTGGACTGTAGCCTGCCAGGCTCCTTTGTCCATGGGATTCTCCAGGCAAGAATTCTGGAGTGGGTTGCCATTCCCTTATCAGAGTAGGGATTTGTTATTTGACCTTTCCAGAGCAGGATAATTCCTATCTGAGAGGGTTTAGAAAAGTTTGGGATACCAAGCTTCTTTTCCAAACTGAATTGCTGACAGTTCTTTAATACACTACCTCCTGTTGTGTGTTTGCTGGATTATATTTTCCAACACTAAATAGAAGTGACTATATTCAATTTGGATGTAGTTTTCCTTACTGTTAATATTTTAATTAGGCCAGTATTAAAATGAGTGCTTTTTACTAATTACCTTGGATGGATAATGGGGTTTGAAATATGATGGTGAAAAGTTTACATAGTATTAAAATTTTACCGTAGGTAACCATCTAGTAATTAACTATACACAGACACTGGTTTTATGCTTTAGTGGGTTTATTTAGTTTGAAGTGCTTTGGAAGTCATTTAATTTTCCCCCTTTTTCATTGGAGGACAAGAATGTGAATAACCCATTGTTCTTCACATTGGGTCTCGGGCTTCCCTGATAGCTCAGTTGGTAAAGAATCCACCTGCCATGTAGGAGACCCCTGTTCGGTTCCTGAATGGGGAAGATCCACTGGAGAACGGATAGGCTACCCACTCCAGTATTCTTGGGCTTCCCTTGTGGCTCAGCTGGTAAAGAACCTGCCTGCAATGTGGGAGACTTGGGTTTGATCCCTGGGTTGGGAAGATCCCCTGGAGAAGGGAAAAGCTACCCTCTCCAGTATTCTGGCCTGGAGAATTCCATGGGCTGCATGTATAGTTCATGGGGTCACAAAGAGTTGGATACAACTGAGCGACTTTCACACAGTCGGTCTAGCAGTGATCAGAAATTAAACCTCAATTTTACTTTTGTCATTTAGAACTAGAATAAATATGGGAATGATAATCTAAGCGTGACCTAAAAGGTTTAATTTATTCTAGGTTGATCTCTGAGAAGAGAGGAAGGAGTGGCAATACCAGTTAAAAACTTTGTTTAACATTCAGTGACAAAGTTCAACCTGAGTTTCCAGGGTGTTTATCATTTGTCTTCCAGTATGGCCAAAAAGCATGTATGAGGGTGAAAAATAATTTATGTCTGCAATGTTTTTCACAAAAAGTTTAAAATTGTCTTAATGTCAGTTCTCAGCAAAGATAGAAAATTGTCTGTAAAATAATCAGTATCCCCTGTGCTTTCATTTGGATTGAGAGCAGAGTTTTCAGGAGTGCCGTCTAAATGCCAGATTAGAAGAATTGCTTTAACTTTGGTTCTGAATTGTTGCTCCTCAAAGCAGTTCCTAAAAAATGCAACTTGGTGTGTGAGAGCTGTTGCTTAAGAGGTAATAACTGTGATTATGTTTGAACATTGATATAATGGTTAGCTCCCCCACACCCTAATAAATGTTGTGTATCTCTCCCTCTGTTTTTGTTTTTGTTTTTTTATAGGTCCTCCGGTAGTCTGACCTGAGTGGGTTAGCACTCCAGAGGAACCAGCAGACCAACTTGGTCAGGAAGGTTCAGGAAGCTGTTGGAGCAGTGTTGGGATTTCCCACCAGGATGAGTATGATTGGCTGTGATTTTAGGTTAGTTTTTGTGGATCTTTGTGGGTAATGTTTGTGTTTTATTTCCTGGAATGGAGATGGTTGGGGTGTATGTGTTTCCATTCTGTAATTGAGCTACTTTGGTTTCTTCCATTGTCTGGATCTGATGTGGTACTACTGGGTGTTTCTTGTGTTTAAGCGGAGCTCATTACTAAATTAAAATTTAAATGAATTTTATCTGTAAATGATTTTTTTTTAAATCACTCTAAGCGTCATTCAAAAGTAAAATTGCAGGTTATTACATGTAACCAATTCTTTTTGGGATTTTTCGAACATAGCAAAACTGGATAATATAATGATCCCCCTCTGTACCCATTACTGGCTTTAACAGTTACCATCTTGCAGCCATTCTTTTTCATCTCTACTTCTACCCACTGTGGCCCCTTACTGCCTATCCCCTAGATTACTTTGAAATAAATCCCTGCTGTTGTTTTCTTTTTATTTGCAAAATATTTGTATTTAAGGGCTTCACTGATAGCTCAGTTGGTAGCGACCACCGACCACCCCCCCACCCCCGTTCAATTCTTGGGTTGGGAAGATCCGCTACAGAAGGGATCGGGCTACCCACTCCAGTATTCTTGGGCTTCCCTTGTGGCTCAGCTGGTAAAGAAGCTGCGTGCAATGTGGGAGACCTGGGTTCAATCCCTGGGTTGGGAAGATCCCCTGGAGAAGGGAAAGACTACCCATTCCAGTATTCTGGCCTGGAGACGTCCATGAACTGTATTTAAGACATAAAAGGCTCTTTTAAACCTAACTTCAAAAGCATTACCACAACTCAAAAAGTTACCTGATTTTCTAAAATGTCAAATATGAAGCTAGTGTTCAAATTTTAGTTGGTTTGAATCAAGATCCAAAGAAAGTCCTTTTGTCACTAAGGATGATTGATATATCTCTTAAATCTATTTTAGTCTGCATGTTCCCTCCCTTTTCTTTTCCTTCCCATTTATTTGTTGAAGAAATTGTCCTGTAGAGTTTCCCACCACATTTGGTGATGACATCCTCGGTGGTATCTGACCCATTCTTACTAGGTTAAAGACCCTGGAGGACCCCATTATAATGAAACAATGGCAGTAATCTCCTGTATCCCAGTTGGAGTTGATACTGCTGGCCTAGGCACTCTCCCAAAATAACTAGTCATGGATTCCTTTTTCTGTGGCAGAGTCTGATTTAATTGATAACTGACTTCAGTTCCATGTCTTGGCCCTGCTTTCTGCTCCATGTGAAAAGTAGGCCTCCTTGTGGAAGAAGCTAATGTTTCCTAGATAATGACCTGATTGTGCCTTTAGGGTTTTTCATCATGGTTTCAATTTCCTTAGGTGGTTTAGTTATCTGTATACTATCTTACAATGTTTCTTATTACTTTGATGTTAGTATCTCAGCTGCTCTGACCCATAACTTCTAAGCTATTAAGACTTAGTAATTAGTTCCTCTGGCTGTAATAGTTTTTGAAGTGGCAATACTAAACGATTTTTGAGAGCTTCCACTAACATCCTGATTTTTCAGCTATTATACACAGCTGTAGTTTTCCTGTGTTTTTTTTTTTTTTTCATTTTATTCCCTCTGGAAATGCTGTTCCCCAGCATAGAGGCCTTTAAACTGTTCATGTCTTTCCTTGTTCCGCATTGGCCATCATAAAATCTACCAAATGTCCCTTCCATGGTCAAAACCTGAGAATGGAACTTGGAATGGGATAGAAGCTAGAATGCTCCAGCCAGCCTTTGACTTAAGCACATGTCGGGGAAGAGCAAGGCCACTTGTGTTTACCTTTAAAATGAGTGCAGTTACAAGTTGAAGGGACAGAAAAGGTTTTCTGAGATACTGAGGTGAAGTATAATTATGAATCACTGGTGCTGTGGTTCCTGAGTTCAGGCTTTTTGGTTCTTTGTTCATTATGGAGAAATCAGATCCTTAGCTGTAAAGTGACTAAGTATCGAAGTGATTTTTGGGGAATTACAGTGAAATCCATTTGTTCAACAAAATAATTTGAGCACATTGTATATAGTGATTAAATATTTACCCTTGTTCTGAGTTTTCTGTAGCTAGAAAGTTTGAACAATATCCCTTAAACCTTCTAATCCTGAGTTTGTAAAACTAGAATAACTAGATTTTGTGGACAGAGCTTTGCACACAGTAGGCATTTAGATATTCGAATTGTTTCCACAGTTAAAAGTTTACAATAGAAATTCTGTTTCTTTTACCTCCTTTTGTTGCATGTTTTCAACCATGGATTCAAAGTATTTCTGAAATGCTAAAATCGGTTGCTTTGAAAACATCTGCCCTTCACATTACATGTTACCTCTCTTGCAGTTTGATTAAATTGTTAAAATCTGATGGGTAACTGTAACAATATTTGGCTACTTTACAACGATCTCATTGTCTGTAAAGTTGATAATCACAAGCAATTGGGTGTTTTGCTATATTGTTCTCTGACTCGCTTCCTCAATGACTGGTTGCCAGATGTTTCTATGTTAATGTCTGGGATAACTCAGCTCAGAAGATTCTTTGGAAGCCCTCTCATTTGATGTGTCATAGAGGTTGAGTTGCTAAAACTTGATGTACTTGTTGACCAGCTTGGTTATAGAAACACTTTAGTTAGTGAAGGAGTGGTTCTATCTGAGTAAAAAACAACTGTAGGTTTTCTTTGGGCTGTTAACGTGAGTATTTTCAACTTTAGTTCTCCTAAAAAGTTGGCAGTGGTGACATAGGTTGGTTCTAGAATGTGATTTTACAGAAAATTGGAATTTCTGTCAGCTTCTTATTAATGTCTCTTTAAATGGAGATTGATATTGTAGATTGATTTATTTTGGATTGCTGACTGGACTAAGTGAATATGAAAATTGTTTTTCAGCTCGAAGATTCTGATTGTATCATCTTAAATGATGAAAGGAAGCAGTTTCTCCTTTTCATTAATCTTCAAGTAGTGACTAAAAGAATCTAGGAGTAGAGGTGCAAATTATTCTGGAATGACTTTTCAGTATAATTTAGATTTTAAAGACTGGTAAGTGTGAACATATTGCCATGAATTTATGTACTATCTTTAGCATATCATAGATTTTAAGTCCTTGTAATTAGGTACCAGAGATAATTGCCCTGGAAATACTTGGGTATATTGTAGTTTGTGGCCGCTTATATTTTGGAACACGTTTGGAAGATTGCTTTAATGATTATCTTATTTGTTACAATTGTTTTCTTGTTTTCCTGTCTATAGAGGTGTATGTCTCCTGGTTTGTTTTGTTTTTTTTTTTTCTGGCCACACCACAAGGCTCACAGGATCTTAGTTCCCTACCCTTGGTAGTGAAAGCACAGAGTCGTAACCACTGGACCACCAGGAAATTCCCATCTTCTGGTCTTTGCCTTTTTTAAAAAAAAAAACTTCCTCTACTAATTCTTTATTACTGCATTCTGCTGATTGAGTTCTAATAGGTGGAAAGGTCTCAGCACAGTGATTAGGAACCCAGACTCCCGGATTCAAGTTCTGACTCCATTTCATACTAGCTGAAGTTTAGCTAAGTTACTGCATATAAAGTTCATAGAACAGTGGTTCAGAATCACCTAGAGGGCTTGCTAAAACACGGATTGCTGGGCCCCACCCCTGGAGTTTTTGATTCTGTAGGTCTGGGGGTAGGGGGCAATATTTTACATTTCAGACAAGTTCCCAAGAAGATGGTGGTATTGATGGTCAGTGAACAAATGGAATAGAACAGTACTTGGCAACAGGTGTTAACTTTTTCTTCAGAACTGCTTTCCCAGTCCCTGAGTAAAACACTTGACTCTTCAATGCTGATTAGTATTGCCTTCAGCTTAGAGCAGATTTGGAATCCTTCATTGCAGAGGTTCTCAAAATGTGGTCCCCAGATCAATATCACCATTTGGGAACTTGTCAGAAATGCAGACTCTCAGGCTCCAGCCCAGTTTTGTTTTAAAAGTATGTTTTGACTTAATTGAGGTGTCTTAGACTTTTATTAATAGCTTTATTGAGATAATTTACATACCATATAATTCATCCATTTAAAGTATGTTGTTGTTTAGTCACTAAGTCATGTCCAACTCTGCAATGCCATGGACAGCAGCCCACCAGGCTCCCCTTCCTTAGCAACCACTAATCTATTCTATGTCTCTAGATTTGCCTATTCTGGGCACTCATACAAAATGGAATCATAGCATATGTAAGAAGCTTTAATGTGATTAAAGTCTTTTCCCTTTATTGTGAAAAATAGAAAACAAATATGGAAAACCACCTCAAAACAAATTTATGGTTTAATAAATTATCTTAAAGTGCTTTTGTTACTACCACCCAAGTCAAGAAATAAAATTTTGCCTTTCACCCATAGAAGCCCCTCCATGTGCCCATCCCTGTCACAGCATCCTTCCTCAGTCTGGAAAATAACTGCTATTCTGACTTCATAGTAGTCACTTCTTTGCATTCTTTTATAGTTTTAATCATACAGGTGTGTGTCCCTGGACAGTGTGATTTACTTTGTCCATTTTTTAAAACTCAAGTTTGTCTTGTCAAGAAGTATTTGTATCTTCTCTTTCTCCTTTTTCTTTATGCTTTCTATTGAAGAACTCAAGCCATTTGACCTGTAGAATTTCCCACAGACTGAAATTTGTTGACTGCATACTTAGTATAGTTCAGCATGTTCTGTCCTCTGTATTTCATGTTAACAGCCACTGCTGCCCAAAGCTTAGATTCTTTGTTAATTCATTGGGAGTTGCAAAATGGTGTTTTTAACTCTCTCATTTTGTTTTCATATGTTGGCTGGAATACTTTATATAAGAAAGGCAAAATAAATGCTCGGTTTTTAAATGTTTTTCTGGCAATTTAACTATTTCTGTCCCTTTTCCATCTGGGGAAAATACCTTATTTGTGAATTTTAAATGTGAAAATACAAGGTGTAGGTGGTTATAAGGTAATTCATTTTACATAGTTTCACTTAATTCCTCTAACAACTCAAAGATGTGCAGTCATGGTGGTGAACTCATGGTCAGTAAGCAAAGCCTATCTGGATCCTTCAGGCCTGTGGTTAAGGAGGAATGGTATTTGTTCTTTGATCATTTGGAGGCTAAGACTCTGGTCAGTGATAACTGAATTTTCCATCAGAGTCGTTTTTAACATTGCCAAGCGTTTGGAGTCACATTCGTACCCTCTGGAGGGTCTTACCCAGTTCTGTGGTTATGTGCAATACATTGATTGCCTTCATCTCCCACCCTCCAGCTACACAGCCCCCTACTGTTTCGGTTTGTTCGAGGTTCTGCTGTAACCTTAGTAACTCATGAGTCTTCCTAATGGTCATCACTGTTAACATAGTTGAGTAGCACTTTTACCATTTCATATATTATATAGAAAACAGCATATGGCACATAGTAAGTGCTCAATAAACTAGAAACCATTGTTGATTTCTTTGTTGTTATTGTTGTTAATATTACACCTTCTTTTTCTCTCTCACATCTTACCTCTCTTCAGTTCAACAAACATTCACTGAGTGTTTCTAAGTACAAGGAGCTGGGAATAAGATGAATGAGAGTTAATCTCTGCCCTTGAGAAACTTATAGTCCAGTTTAGGACTGTATGTGAAATCATGTTTAAAGTTCTTAGGGTTTTCCTTTGTGTTATCATTTCTTTCTTTGCTTTCTGTGAATGTCTATTGTTTTTCAAAACCCTCCTTACCTCTGTATCCCTTCCCAGCCTTTGAAACTGCTGATAGGTGAGAAAGCCTACAATTGTATTCTATGAATACAGGCTAATATCAAGAAAACCTTTGGGCCAAGATTAGATTTCAAAAGTGACATATGTGTTTGATACTACGATACCAGTTTATGGTCTTTAGATGAACCTACACCAGCATCTGTCTTACTGCTTTAACTATCTTCATTTTGCCTTCTCCCTTCTGCTTCCCTTCCCTGTGCCACCCCCAAGATGTTTGCTACATAAAGAAAGAGGCTCCTATACACAGTTAGTGATCTATCAAGTATGTAAACAGAGCTTCATATAAACTAAGTTTTGAGTGGGCCTAGGGTTTATCACTAAATTTTCATTCTTATCTATAAAATAGTATTCATAAAGCCTGCCTCGTAGATTGCTGTGAGCATTAAAGTGAGATGATGTATTTTAAAATGTTTTATATAGAGTACCCTACAAAGGTAAAGCCATTGTAATTTATGTAAATACTTAATACCTGTGTTACTTGGGGCAAATTACATCATCACTGAGCTAGTTTCCTCGCCCTTTACATCCTTTACATTCACTCAACAAATATTTGAGAACATACTCAGTAGTGCCAGGTACTAGGAATACAGAGATGAGCAACTGGAGAATGGAGGGCAGCATGGTCTATAGGGGAAGGAGACTTATAAATCATACTCAAAGGAATCTGTATAATAACATGAGTGAGCAGAATGTGCTATAACAGTTTATAGGAAGGCATCAGAAAATATCACACAGAATTTTGTTAGTGTTAAACAAGATACATGAAAAGCGTATCAACTCAAAAATGCTATACAAATGAAATTAGTTAAATGTATTCCAAATGAACCAATACCCTCAACCATTGTTTCATTTTCTCATTACTTGTACTTTAGATGTATTTATTTTTTTGAGCTAGATTTTATGTGCTCTTTTAAAAATATATATTTACTTATTTATTTATTTGGTTGTGCTGGGTCTTAGTTGACGACATGTGGGATCTAGCTTTCCCTAACCAGAAATGGAACCCGGGCCCCCTGCATTGGGAGCTTGGAGTCTTAGCCACTGGAGCACCAGGGAAGCCCATTTATGAGCTCTTCCAAGATGGTATATATTCCTATAGTAGAGTACCCTGAAAGTAATACTTTCATCTAAAAGAATTTTTTCTTACCCTCTTTATCATTTTCTAGTTTCTATTGCTAAATTAATTTAGGAAAAACTGGAAAATGTGTTCTTATTTTGGGAAAAGATTTCTATTCCCACAGTGATACTCAGTCACCTTAACATTTTGGTTGGTTTGTTCCCACCTTAATAATAGAATAACATTTAAAAAATAAATCCAGTAGAAAACTGTTGTTGTTTGCTTACTAAGTCATGTCTGACTCTTTGCGATCCCATGGACTGCAGCACATCAGACACCTCCATCCTTCATTGTCTCCTGGACTTTGCTCAAAATCATGTGCATTGAATCTGTGATGCTATCTAACCATCTCATTCCTTGCTGCCCTCTTCTCCTGCCTTCAGTCTTTCCCAGCATCAGAATCTTTTCTGGTTAGTTGGCTCTTCATATCAGGTGGCCAAAGTATTGTACCTTCAGTTTCAGCATCAGTCCTTCCAATGAATATTCGGGGTTGATTTCCTTTCGGATTGATTGGTTTGATCTCCTTGCAGTCCAGCTGACTCTCAGGAGTCTTCTTCAGCACCACAGTTGGAAAGCATCAATTCTTTGCCACTCAGCCTTCTTTATGATCCAACTCTTAACTTCATATATGACTACTGGAAAAACCATAGCTTAGTTACAGGCTTTTCCTAGAGTAAGAGCTAAAAATGTCTAGTAACGAGAAAGGATAGTCAAACTAAATGTCAGAAATACAAAGTAAAATAGTATCTTTTTAAAACCATTAGATTGGCAAAAAAATAATTTGGTAATATCAAATCATGGCAAAAACATAGGGATGAATCTGGTCTGAAATACTACCCACAAGTGGTCCAAATTAATACAACTATTTTGGAGATAAATTTGAGCAAGTTGCATGATATGAGGGCTTCCCTGGTGGCTCAGATGGTAGAGAATCTGCCTGCAATGCAAGAGACCCGGGTTCAATCCCTGGGTCAAGAAAAGAATGGCTACCCACTCTTACTATTCTTCCCTAAAGAATTCCATGGGTGGAGGAGCCTGGTGGGCTATATATATAGTTCATGGATTCACAAAGAGTTGGACACAACTGAGCAACTAACACTTTCACGTCACTTCATATACTGTGTGATGCTGTTTAGTATATATATAAAACTAGAGTAAGTTGATGAGTTTATTTGGGAGAAATGATCAAGGAACTTCAGCTTTTTTTTTGTTTTGTAATTTTCACATTCCTGTTTATAAGAAATTGTAAATATCCTGAACAGTATCAAGAATAATTTGGCAAAAACTTTTCCCTACCTTCTCCCTCCCAAATTGATCACTTTTAACATTTATTTTTGCTTCAAGTCTTTGGGGACAGATGGTAATGATACTTCATTTAACCCAGCATTCTACTTCTCCTTGCAGTTATTACTGTGAATTGCTTGATGTTTTTAATACTGTGAGAGTGGTATAAATTACTGATGTAAGTGGAAGTTTCAAAAACTATGTGGTGTCCACCCAACAATCTGTTATTGCTTGTATAATAAATTAGCATACTGCTTTAGAGTTACAAAATGATTTACTAAGAATTCTTTGGGAATGAAACTTCAGTTATTTTTGAGTAATGTTCTTCATGATTATAGAAGTATACATGGCTTATTGTTGGAAAGTACGGATAAATATAGAAATCTCCCCAAATCCTACCATTCAGAGAGAAATACTATTAACATGTTGTACACAGTTCATTTTTCCAAGGCTTTTCTTTATGCCTGTGTAATATGCCCATATATTTTTTTCAAAATCGGTCTTTTAAGAAATTATTACCTTCCTTCCAACTTTTCATTATGGGTTTCAAACATAAAAATGCTTAAAGAACAACACAATGAGCATTTGTGTATCACCAGCTATATCCAACAGTTGTTAAGAATTTGCCATATTTGATTCATATGTACCTAAACATGTTTTAATTTTTCTGAAGCATATGAAGTAAGAATGACACGTCATCCTTAAGTCCTTCAGCATGCATGTCTTAAGAATAAGTACCTACAAACCACATAGCTGTTATCACACCTAGGGAATTTGTTCTTTTTGTTAATGTTATCTAATATTCAGTCCATATTCAAATTTCCTCAGTTCCCAATTTTTTTTGGCTGTTTCTCCAAACCACTATAGACATGGTTTTTAAAATTTTGATTTCCACCTAATAAATTGATCACTGTTCCCTGTCATTTTATACTACTATAATTTTTAAAAATATTTATTTATGTGACTATATTGGGTCTTAGCTGTGCTATGTGGTATCTAGTGCCCTAACAGGGGATGGAAGCTGGGCCCCCTGCATTAGGAGTGTGGAGTCTTAGCCTGGACCACCAGGGAAGTCTCTTCTATAATGTGTTTAATGGCTACATTGTATTCTATTGAATGTGTGATCTATAATTTTATAACCAATTCCCTATGTTCAAACCTTTTAAGTCCTAGTTTTTCACAATATCAATGCTTTCTGGCACACAGTAGGCATTTGGCAAATAAGTATTGAAGGAAAGAAGGAAGCATAGGAGCATCCTAAAGAGAAATCTTTGTGACATACATGTTTATTTCTCAAGAAATTTCTAAAACTGGAATGCAAAAGTGTAACAAGACTTCTGATACTTGTTGCCAAATTGCCCTTTAGAAATACTATCCTGCTTTATTCACTGTGGTATGTTTAGCATATAATACATGTTGAATTACAATGTTACAACACCTCAGGGTAAGCCTTGATATGTTAGTCTAAGAGAAGAACATAAACCTGGATATATCCAGTATCATTGCTATAGATGCCTGTCTCCCTATATCTATGTGTGTGTGTTAGTCACTGAGTCATGTCCAGCTCTTTGCGACCCCATGGACTGTAACCTGCCAGGCTCCTCTGTCCAGGAAATTCTCCAGGCAAGAATACTGCAGTGGGTAGCCATTTCCTTCTCCAGGGGATCTTCCTAATCCAGGGATCAAACCCAGGTCTCTCACATTGCAGGCACATTCTTTATTGTCTGAATTATCAGAGAAGCCCCCCACCTTGTACCTATATAACTGCTGCCATATTTTGCAGAGGCTAGTTTGACTACTCCAGCTTAGAGTGCCTATTCCATCTTAGAGTGCCTTGCAGTCTGTTGACCTAATCTGGGGTTCCAATTCCCTGCCTCTTAAATTTCGTTGCCTATCTCCATGAGGGCAACCTTAAAAGGAAATATAATCTGGAGAAGTACAGATGTCACTTGAATACACCCCTGTGACATAAAGCATTTTGGGCTTCCCTGGTGGCTTAGACCGTAAAGCGCCTGCCTGCAATGCGGGAGACCTGGGTTCGATTCCTGGGTCGGGAAGATCCCCTGGAGAAGGAAATGGCAATCCACTCCAGCACTCTTGCCTGAAAAATCCCATGGACGGAGGAGCATGATAGGCTACAGTACATGGGGTTGCAAAGAGTTGGACACGACTGAGCGACTTCACTTTCACATAAAGCATTTTAGATTTTTGCTTTTTAAAAGTAAAGCTAGGCTGTCTGGATGGGTGAACCCAGATATCTACCTCTAGCAGAACAAATTACCAGTGGCTTTTAAAATGGTAGTCGTCTCCATGTCCAACAGAAGATTTGGATAAAAGACCCTAGTATTTTCTATTTTCCTTACCAAACTCCTTATTTTATAGCCACAGATTTTGGGGAGAAGACTTGCCCAAGGTAATATGGCTGCTTAGTGGTAGAGTTGGCCATTGAACCCAAGCTATCTGGTGTGATATGTTTCCACTGTGCTATATCTTTCCTTAAAACTGAATTTATCTCTTTTTCTAAATATACCAACAGGTGTCATCCACAGAAGTGCAAAATAAGTGGCCCCATTCCTATAAGAAAGTTAACCCCCAAATTGGGAGAAATTTAAGGGAGTAGAAAAGTAAATGAGAAAGTCAGAAGTCCAAACAAAGTTCTGTTTCTTTTGCCCTTTGCCTGTGGTTGTTACTTTTCTTTTTCAAGAATCAGTTCAGTTTGGTTGCATATTTGATGATTTCATGCATATTTATTCATGCTGTAAATCTATAGTGTGACTAAATTTTCTGCTTGTAAAACTTTCAAATTAAAGTGGTTTTCTACACTCATCTTTTTCCCTTCCATTTCAGCAGTTTTAAATTAGAAAATTAATTTGTTTGCTGTTTAAAAAAGATTCAAACAGAATCAACATTTCAGTTAAAAATTAGTACCCCCCCAAATGAGTCTTCTTTATATCTGTTACAATATATATGTATATATTATTTCATACCTCTTAACATTTACATACTATGTCCATTTACGTACTATGCATATTTTTCCATGTTAGAACATATGGCTAGACTCCATTTCTTTTTCATGGTTGCATTGCATCCCACAACATTATTCTGCTATAATTTCATCATTTCCTATTGTTGAAACTTGAAAATAGATTCATTCTGGGTTAAAGGGTGGTACTCATTAATTTTTTTGATAGGTACTGCCAAAATGACCTCCAGAAAGGCTCTATTGAATTGCCGTTTCCACTGAAGTGTTTGTGTGTCCTTTTCTCCACCTACATTTGCCAAAACAAGATATTACTGGTTTTTTAAATTTTAACCAGTTTTTAAGTGAAAAATTGCATGTCCTTGCTTTGATTAGCATTATTGTAGTTACTGATAAGGATAAGCAAATGGTTATAATCTCTGCAAATTGCAAGTTCCCTTTTGCTTGGTTTTCAGATTATTTGTCTTAGTGAGTTTTGAGGGTTCTTTGTATATTAGAAGCATTAACCCTTTTCCTGTTGCAGAAAATATGTTTATGGTTTAGAATTTTTATATAGTCAAATTCTTTTCTTTATGGTTTCTAGGTTGCACCTCTTTCTTGGGAGATCATTTCTTTGCCAGGATTACAGGAATATTTCCCTGCATTATCTAATACTTTTTGATTTGACAATTTAATTTGACCAAGTAGAAAACTGAGTTAGTTACTTTTTGCTCTTTAGCTTTTGAGAATAATTCAGGTTGTTCATCTTTAATACTTGTAACATTTGTCTTGAACTTAAAGCTTAGTGTTATAAATAATTTGTTCTTTTAAGCATGTAAAAGAATCTTTGTTCCTTCTAAATTCATTTAAAGTAATTCAAAATAGTTGAGATACACTTAAAATTGCTGATTCTTAAGTGGCATGGCTCCAACATCAATAGACTATTCAACCTTTGGAAAACTATAACTAACTTGAGAATGAGACCTGGAGCTTCCTAATCTTGTCATCAAAGTTGGGTTTATGCTCATACTTAAGGCTAACAATATGGAGATTAATAAATAATTTATGTTCTTCATATACAGATAACATGTACAAAGGCTAAGGAAAAAACACTCTTTTTTGGCTCTTGATCCTCTGTGTGTGTCATATCCAGCATAAGATCGCTGTCCTTAGATTAATCTGGAGCTAAAAGAAAAAGAAGATATAATAATACAGTTTACTCTTTGCCAGGCACTATCCTATATTAAAAAGCAGAGACATTACTTTGTCAACAAAGGTCCATCTAGTCAAGGCTATGGTTTTTCCAGTAGTCACGTATGGATGTGAGAGTTGGACTGTGAAGCAAGCTGAGTGCCGAAGAATTGATGCTTTTGAACTGTGGTGTTGGAGAAGATTCTTGAGAGTCCCTTGGACTGCAAGGAGATCCAACCAGTCCATTCTGAAGGAGATCAGTCCTGGGTGCTCTTTGGAAGGAATAATGCTAAAGCTGAAACTCCAGTACTTTGGCCACCTCATGCGAAGAGTTGACTCATTGGAAAAGACTCTGATGCTGGGAGGGATTTGGGACA
>NW_024070207.1:82468447-82613507 GCF_014754425.2 Oryx dammah | reverse complement strand
GTGCGAAGAGTTGACTCATTGGAAAAGACTCTGATGCTGGGAGGGATTTGGGGGCAGGAGGAGACAGGGATGGCAGAGGATGGGATGGCTGGATGGCATCACTGACCTGATGGACGTGAGTCTGAGTGAACTCTTGGAGTTGGTGATGGACAGGGAGGCCTGGCGTGCTGCAATTCGTGGGGTCGCAAAGAGTCGGACACGACTGAGCGACTGAACTGAACTGAATCCTATAAGATAGACTGTGTTGTTTATTTTACAGACTTAAAGAGTTAGTGACTTGTCTGAAATTATATAGCTAGTAAATGGAATTTAAACCCAGCCTGACTCCCAGGCCTTTCCATTCTGTGTTGTCCTCTATTTCATTTTTACTTTCTTCCAGCAAGAAATCATAATACACATATATTGTTGTTGTTTAGTCACTCAGTCGTGTCCAACCCTTTGCGACCCCATGGACTGCAGCACGCCAGGCTTCCCTATCCTTCACAATCTCCTGGAGTTTGCTCAAACTTAAGTCCATTGAGTTGTTGATGCCACCTGACCATCATCCTCTTGTCTCCCCCTTCTCCCACCCTCAATCTTTCCCAGCATCAGAATCTTTATTCTAATGAGTCCTTCGCATCAGGTAGCCAAAGTATTGGAGCTTCAGCTTCAGTCTTCCAGTGAATATTCAGGGCTGATTTCCTTTCAGATTGATTGGTTTGATCTCCTTGCTGTCCAAGGGACTCTCAAGAGCCTTCTCCAACACCACAGTTCAAAAGTATCAATTCTTCAGCAATCAGCTTTCTTTATGGTCCAACTCTCACATCCATACATGACTACTGGAAAAACCATAGCTTTGATTAGATGGACCTTTGTTGGCAAAGTTATGTTTCTGGTTTTTAATATGCTGTCTAGGTTTGTCATAGTTTCCCCCCCCCCCCAAGGAGTAAGCATCTTTTAATTTCATGGCTGCAGTCACCATCTGCAGTGATTTTAGAGCCCAAGAAAATGAAGTCTCTCAATGTTTCCATTGTTTCCCCATCTATTTGCCATGATGTGATGGGACCGGATGCCATGATCTTCATTGTTTGAATGTTGAGTTTTAAGCCAGCTTTTTCACTCTCCTCTTTGACTTTCATTAAGAGGCTCTTCAGTTCCTCTTCACTTTTCTGCCATAAGGATGATGTCATCTGTATATCTGAGGTTATTGATACTTCTCCTGGCAGTCTTGATTCCAAGCTTGTGTTTCATTCAGCCTGGTGTTTCGCATGATGTACTCTGCATATAAGTTAAATAAGCAGGGTGACAATATACAGCCTTGATTCACTCCTTTCCCGATTTAGAACCAGTCCATTGTTCAATGTCTGGTTCTAACTGTTGCTTATTGACCTGCATAGATTTCTCAGGAGGCAGGTAAGGTGGTCTGGTATTCCTGTCTCTTTAAGAATTTTCTGCAGTTTATTGTGATCCACACAGTCAAAGGCTCCAGCATAGTCAATAAAGCAGAAGTAGGTGTTTTTCTGGAATTCTCTTGCTTTTTCAATGATCTAATGGATTTTGGCAATTTGATCTCTGATTTTTCTGCTTTTTCTAAATCCAGTTTGAACATCTGGAAGTTCTCAGTTCACATACTGTTGAAGCCTGGCTTGGAGAATTTTGAGCATTACTTTGCTAGTGTATGAGATGAGTGCAATTGTGAGGTAGTTTGAGCATACTTTGGCATTGCTGTTCTTTGGGATTGGAATGAAAACTGACCTTTTCCAGTCCTATGGCCCACTTGACCTCGCCTTCCAGCATGTCTGGCTCTAGGTGAGTGATCACACAGCAGATAGATATATTACTAAGTTCTCTCCCCCTTATATACATATCTTTTTTCAGAATATTTTAAAGCCTTAAAACCTAGCTTTTATTTTTATTAAGCAAAAGAAATATGCTTAATCTTGCTCTGGTGGACTGGGGCATGCTCAGTAAATCTTTAATCCAGTTGTCTGCTGATGGGGGGGACTGTGCTCCCTTGCTGTTAGTTGTTTGGCCTTAGGTAACCCAGTCTTGGAAAGTCTACAGGCTCAATGTTAGAGCTACTGGAAACCTCCAAAAAAGACTTATGCCAACCCAGGCTTCCCAGGACTGCTACTGCCAGGGGCCCTGTCCATGTGGAAGGACACTTCCAATCCACGTCTCCAGGGGAAACTGTCAAAACACTCACAGGCAGGTCTGGATCAGTCTCTTGAGGTGTCACTGTAGTCAGCAAAAACAAGACCTGTAGGTGTCACTGTAGTCAGCAAAAATAAGACCTGGAGCTGACTGTGGCTCAGATCATGAGCTCCTTATTGCTTAAGGAGCAAAATTTAGGCTTAAATTGAAGAAAGTAGGGAAAATCACTATACCATTCAGTTATGACCTAAATCAAATCCCTTATGGTTATACAGTGGAGGTGACAAATAGATTTCAATGGATTAGATCTGGTAGACTGTGAAAAACTATGGATGGAGGTTCATAATGTTGTGAGGAGGCTGTGACCAAAACCATCACCAAGAAAAAGAAATGCAACAAGGCAAAGTGGTTGTCTGAGAAAGCCTTACAGATATCTGAGGAGAGAAGTGAAAAGCAAAGGAGAAAGGGAAAGATACACGCACCTGAATGCAGAGTTTCAGAGAATAGCAAGGAGCGTAAAGAAGACCTTCTTAAATGAACAATGCAAAGAAATAGAAGAAAACAATAGAATGGGAAAGACTAGAGCTTTCTTCAAGAATATTGGAGATACCAATGGAACATTTCAAGGAAAGATAGGTACAGTAAAGGACGGAAACGGTAAGGACCTGACAGAAACTGAAGAGACTAAGAAGAGGTGGCAAGAATACACAGAGCTATACAAAAAAGGTATTAATGACCAGGATAATCACAGTGGTGTGATCACTCCCCTAGAGCCAGACATCCTAGAGTGTGAAGTCAAGTGGGCCTTAGGAAGCATTCTGATGAACAAAGCTAGTGGAGGTGATGGAGTTCCAACTGAGCTATTTAAAATCCTAAAAGATGATGCTGTTAAAGTGCTGCATCAAATTTGAAAAATTCAGCAGTGGCTACGGGACTGGAAAAGGTCAATTTTCATTCTAATCCAAAAGAAAGGTAATGCCAAAGAATGTTCAAGCTACTGCACAATTGCACTCATGTCACATGTTAGCAAGGTAATGCTCAAAATCCTTCAAGCTAGACTGAGCAGTACGTGAACTGAGAACTTCCAGATGTATAATCTGGATTTAGAAAAGGCAGAGGAACCAGAGGTCAAGTTGTCAACATCCATTGGGTCATAGCAAAAGTAAGGAAATTCCAGAAAAATATGTTTCATTGACCATCACAACAAACTGTGGAAAATTCTTAAAGAGTTGGAGATTCCGGACCACCTTACCTGCCTCCTGAGAAACCTCTATTCAGGTCAAGAAGCATGTTAGAACCAGACATGGAACAACAGACTGGTTCAGAATTGGGAGAGGAGTACTTCAAGGCTGTATATTATTACCCTGCTTATTTAACTTCTATGCAGCGTACATCATGCAAAATGCCAGGCTGGATGAAGCAAAAGCTGGAATCAAGATTGCCGGGAGAAATGTCAACCTCAAATATGCAGCTGATACTCTTTTGGCAGAATGCGAAGAGGAACTAAAGAGCCTCTTGATAAAGGTGAAAGAGAAGAGTAAAAAAGCTGGCTTAAAACTCAACATTTAAAAAATGAAGATCATGGCATCTGGTCTTACTATGTCATGGCAAATAGATGGGGGGAAAAGTGGAACCAGTGACAGATTTTACTTTCATGGGCTCCAAAATCACTGTGAACCTTGACTGCAGCCACAAAATTTTAAAAAGACACATGCTCCTTGGAACAATAACTGTGACAAACCTAGACAGTGTATTAAAAAGCAGAGACATCACTTTGCTGACAAAGGTCCATCTAGTCAAAGCTGTGGTTCTTCCTGTAGTCATGTAGATATGTGAGAATTGGACCATCAAGAAGGCTGAGTACCGAAGAATTGATGCTTTCAAATTGTGGTGCTGGAGAAGACTCTTGAGAGTCCTTTGGACAGCAAGGAGATCAAACCAGTCAATTCTAAAGAGAATCAACCCTGAATTTTCATTGGAAGGACTGATGCTGAAGCCAAAGCTCCAATACTTTACCACCTGATGTGAAGAGGCAACTCATTGAGTTGTATAAATTAGTTATCTTAGTTGCAAATGTCACAAAAAGAGTTTAAAGTGATTTGAATTTTTTAAGCTTCATTTAACATTTACTGGGTAGTCATTCATTTGTTTATTAATCTACTAAGTGACAGGTCCTGTGCTGGCAACAGGAATGCAAAAATGAATACACAAAGTCCCACTGATGCAAAACTCACTCTAGTGGGGAAGTCTGTTCCACAATTTGCTGTTGATTAGTTAAGTCGTGTCTGACTCTTTTGTGACTCCATGGACAGTAGCCCACCAGGATTCTCTATCTATGGGATTTCCCAGGCAAGAATACTGGAGTGGGTTGCCATTTCTTTCTCTAGGAGATCTTTCTGACCTAGGGATTGAACACGTCTCCTGCATTGGCAAGTGGATTCTTTACCACTGAGCCTCCAGGGAAGCCCAACCCTAGTGGGGAAACTGGCATGTAAATAGAGGTGTGTTGATTGAGGGTATGTGCAGGATACAATGGGGACACAAAGGAGATTAATTAGTTTTACTCTGGGGAAGGGGATATCTGAAAAGGCTTGACAAAGAAGGTGACATTTAAGCTAAGCTCAAGGAGTATATGTAGGGAGCAGCCATTTTAGCAGAGAGAACAATTTGAGTCAAGGTATCAAAAGTCTTGAATAGTGGCCAAACTGTAAAAACTTGACATGGTTAAAGCATGTGGGGAGCCAAGAGGAATATTGTGTAATGTTATGGCCCTGGTAAGAGAGGTAAGGAGGGTCCTAGAGGTCTTAGATACTGGTCAGGTAAGGAGTTTACACTTGATGCTGTAGGTAGATTTTGAGTTTGAGGAAGATTGCCCTGGGAGCAATCTGGAGGATGGAAAGGGAGGATCTAGCAGGATAAAGTCTTAATTTAAAATATTTCTGATTTATGGGATTTTCAAACATATACAAAAGTTTCAAAATAGTATTAAATCCCCATGTACCTGTTACCGAGCTTCAACAGTTGTCAGTACATGACTGTACTTATTTGTATCCTGCTCCCTATTATTTTAAAAGCAAATTCCTAAGTGAATTACAGATTAGAAAAGCATAATTAATAATATAGAACAAAGTGAATAAAGGGCTCTTAAATCTGGCTATGTGGCCAGATTGTGTACAAAGCTTGAAAAACAAAGTTCCTACATCATATTTGTTGAGTCAGATTATTTGTATGGGCAGACATTTTTAGTTTTACTAAATAAGTGTCAGTAGATATTGCACAGCTACGGTTGAGAACTACAGATTTTAAGATATTTTTAAATTAGCTTTGACTTCTGATGGATGTCTTTTCCTGAATTCACTGAATGCTGCCTTTGGTTCTTCTGGGTGAAGTTCATCTATTAGATAGTGGCAGGCTTTTGTGTCTTTTAAGTTGTTAACAATTCAGTAGAGAGTATTAGTATAAAGGCTGATGTCTTAATTTTTTATTAAAGGTAGGACAGGCTGAAAAAGTACTTCCATCTTTGAATGTGATGAGATAGGGGATAATCAGTCGTCGTTATAATTGATTTTTTGTACCAAAATCAGCCACAAGTAAGGAGGGGAATGGGAGACTGAGTCTCTTCCTTTCCTCCTTAATAAGCATAACTTTTATTCAGGGAGTGCTGTTTTGCTTTTTTTCCCTCTAGGAATGCGAGGAAGGGAGGGCTCCTTGGCATGCTGCTATTTCCTCTCTACTGGCAAAACTGATTTACAACTTTGGCAGACCCTATTTCTTGCCTAAATTCTTTTGATGCCAGTTTATCTTTTTCTGAGTAATTAGGACTAATGACCAGAAGGATAACTCTTGGATCTGTAGCTTCCCAGGACTATTAAGGTAGAGGATGTTTAGGGGATGCCTTCTCAGACATTAGTCTCATCTCCAAAGTCAACGTTGGCGGTGTAGATTCCTCCTTCTTGGTATCCCTGTCCTTATCTTGAGTATCAGTTCAGTTGCTCATCGTGTCCAACTTCTTTGCAACCCCATTGACTGCAGCATGCCAGGCTTCCCTCTCCATCACCAATTCCCAGAGCTTACTCAAACTCATGTCCATCGAGTCAGTGATGACACCCAACTGTCCCATCCTCTGTCATCCCCTTCTCCTGCGTTCGATCTTTCCCAGCATCAGAATCTTTATTCTATTGAGTCTGCCCTTCTCATCAGGTGGCCAATGTATTGGAGCTTCAGCTTCAACATCAGTCCTTCCAATAAATATTCAGGATTGATTTCCTTTAGGATTGACTGGTTTGATCTCCTTGCAGTCGAAGAGACTCTCTAGAGTCTTCCAACACCACAGTTCAAAAGCATCAACTCTTTGGCACTCAGCTTTCTTTATGGTCCAACTCTCACATCCATACATGACTACTGGAAAAACCATAGCTTTGACTAGACTGACCTTTGTCGGCAGAGTAATGTCTCTGCTTTTTTAATATGCTGTCTAGGTTGGTCATAGCTTTTCTTCCACAGAGCAAGTGTCTTTTAATTTCTTAGCTGCAGTGATTTTGGAACCCCCCAAAATAAAGTCTGTCACTGTTTCCATTGTTTCCCCATCTATTTGCCATGAAGGGATGGGACCAGATGCCATGATCTTCATTGTTTGAATGTTGAGCTTTAAGCCAGCTTTTTCACTCTCCTCTTTCACCTTCATCAAGAGGCTTTTTAGTTCCTCTTCACTTTCTGCCATAAGGATGGTGTCATCTGCATATCTGAGGTTATTGATATTTCTCCTGTTAATCTTGATTCTAGCTTGTGCTTTATCCAGCCTGGTATTTCACATGATGTACTCTGCATAAAAGTTAAATAAGCAAGGTGACAATATACAGCCTTGATGTACTCCTTTCCCAATTTGGAACCAGTCTGCTGTTCAATGTGTGGTTCTAACTGTTGCTTCTTAACCTGCATACAGGTTTCTCAGGAGGTAGGTAAAATGGTCTGGTATTCCCATCTCTTTAAGAATTTTTCACAGTTTGCTGTGATCCACACAGTCAAAGGCTTTAACATAGTCAGTGAAGCTGAAATAGATATTTCTCTGTAGAAAAGCACCAAGAGCATGCATGAAAGCATATCTGAGCTATACCGTTTTCAGAGTTTGAGGGAGAGACCCTGTCGAAATATTTCTACACATAATTTCAAGTTTTGTCTTGAGTGAGCAAAGGCTATACCTTAGTTCTTTATTATTACATCTTACTGTCAATGTCCAATAAAATATAGGTCAACAGTCCTCAGGGTCATGTTTAATGTGGCCAATAATAGGAGTGTAGAAGTGAAGAGGAACTAAAAAGCCTTTTGATGAAAGTGAAAGTGGAGAGTGAAAAAGTTGGCTTAAAGCTCAACATTCAGAAAACGAAGATCATGGCATCCGGTCCCATCACTTCATGGGAAATAGATGGGGAAACAGTGCAAACAGTGTCAGACTTTATTTTGGGGGGCTCCCAGATCACTGCAGATGGTGACTGAAGCCATGAAATTAAAAGACACTTACTCCTTGGAAGAAAAGTTATGACCAACCTGGATAGCATATTCAAAAGCAGAGACATTACTTTGCCGACTAAGGTCCGTCTAGTCAAGGCTATGGTTTTTCCTGTGGTCCTGTATGGATGTGAGAGTTGGACTGTGAAGAAGGCTGAGCGCCGAAGAATTGATGCTTTTGAACTGTGGTGTTGGAGAAGACTCTTGAGAGTCCCTTGGACTGCAAGGAGATCCAACCAATCCATTCTAAAGGAGATCAGCCCTGGGATTTCTTTGGAAGGAATGATGCTAAATTTGAAACTCCAGTACTTTGGCCACCTCATGCGAAGAGTTGACTCATTGGAAAAGACTCTGATGCTGGGAGGGATTGGGGGCAGGAGGAGAAGGGGACGACCGAGGATGAGATGGCTGGATGGCATCACGGACTCGATGGACGTGAGTCTGAGTGAACTCCGGGAGTTGGTGATGGACAGGGAGGCCTGGCGTGCTGCGACTCATGGGGTCGCAAAAAGTTGGACACAACTGAACTGAATGTAAATAATCCAAGACTAAACTGGATGAAAAAGCCTGGTAATCAAGTGGTATTCCCTTTTGCAAATCAGGTAATGTGATGATTCTGCTTCTAATCAAATGGTGAATAGTAGGCTGGGTTTCAGGATTCAGCTTACTATTTCCTGACACAATGAATGATCTGGGCATTTCTCACCTGAATTTACTTTCAGAGACTACAGAGAGGCAAAAGAAAAATATAATCAAGTATTTTGCTTTATAGGACATCACAGTTTAGTATTATCTAAAGCATTGCTTAAAAACCACCATAGTACTTTCCATGATTTCAGTGGAAATTTTAGGCTGACTTTTCTTTTGTCTTCCTCTTTTTCATTTAATTAAGCAATATTTTTTATTTCCTATAAGAGCTAAGTGTACAGCAGTGAACAAAACAATCTAATAGGAAATATGCTCACAGCTTCATGGAGCTTACATCCCCATGGGTAGGCTGACATTGATTAATCCACACTCCCATACATGTGTGCAGCATTTCTTAACCTACCAATAATAAACCAAATTAATATTGAGTGCTTGCTGTATGTCAGGATTAAACAAGAAGAAGTATGGAAAAGAAGTTCCAAGAGAAGATAGCAGCCAATCCAAGGCATTTGTTTAGATAATATTTTTCTTAATTTGATGCAGCCCTTTGCCTCAGGGGCCACTTTTTCTCTCTTAAGAAAAACTGTACACAAGAAAAATTCTCATTACAAGTGGATGCAAAATTATAGAAAATTTGGAGGCTCTGGAAAGTATAAATAAAGCTGTGTTATCCTGCCACCTACAGGGAGCCACTCATAATGTTGTATACTCTTTTTCCCAGGGTTGGTTGGTTGGTTTTCCTCCTCACTCTGTGACAGATATAGTCACATTAATGTCAGGAAGTGATAGGTACAGGGTACAGTGTGAGTACATAGGAGGGACACTCAGTCAAGGTTTAAGAGATTAAGAAGAGGATTGTCCTGGTTCTGATTAATACTGTTTCTGCTGTTCAAAACCCATAAATGTTCAGTCTATAAGGTGAAACAGAGGCTAAATAGTCCCCTTCCCTCAACTTTCTAGTTATTTTCTTTCCATTATTTCCTTCCCCTCTCCCCTACACTCTTTCAGTGAGACCCCCATAATTCTCTGCTTTCATTTACAGACAGTCTTTTCAAAAAAGTATTCTACACATGTAATCTATATTGCCTCGCTTCCTAGTGATTCATTGATTAATTCCAGTCTGGCTTTCTTTCCAACCACCCTACTGAAACTAATGCTTGACAAGTTATCTCTATTGCCAATTTCAACAAACATTTTTCTGGACATACCTCGTTTTGACATTTGATCCAGGTGCCAACTTTTGCCTTTCATGATACCGTGATGAACTAGTTTAGCTTCTACCTCACCAGCCTCTCCTTTGCTGGATTCTCCTCCTTTGCCTTCTCTTTATTTATTTATTTTTTTTGGTTTTTTATTTATTTATTTATTTTAATTGGAGGCTAATTACTTTACAATATTGTAGTGGTTTTTGCCATACATTGACATGAATCAGCCACAGGTGTACATGTGTTCCCCATCCTGAAACGCCCCCCCACCTCCCTCCCCATCCCATCCCTCAGGGTCATCCCGGTGCACCAGCCCTGAGCACCCTGTCTCATGCATCGTACTGGACTGGTGATCTATTTCACATATGATAATATACATGTTTCAGTACTATTCTCTCAAATCATCCCACCCTTGCCTTGTCCCACAGCATCCAAAAGTCTGTTCTTTACATCTGTGTCTCTTTTGCTTTCATATATAGGGTCATCATTACCATCTTTCTAAATTCCATCTACATGCGTTAATATACTGTATTAGTGTTTTCTTTCTGACTTACTTCACTCTGTATAATAGGCTCCAGTTTCATCCACCTCATTAGAACTGATTGAAATACATTCATTTTAATAGCTGAGTAATATTCCATTATGTATATGTACCACAGCTTTCTTATCCATTCATCTGCTGATGGACATCTAGGTTGCTTCCATGTCCTGGCTATTATAAACAGTGCTGCAATGAACACTGGGGTACACGTGTCTCTTTCAGTTCTGGTTTCCTCAGTGTGTATGCCCAACAGTGGGATTGCTGGGTCATATGGCAGTTCTATTTCCAGTTTTTAAAGGAATCTCCACACTGTTCTCCATAGTGGCTGTACTAATTTGCATTCCCACCAACAGTGGAAGAGGGTTCCCTTTTCTCCACACCCTCTCCAGCATTTATTGTTTGTAGACTTTTGGATCGCAGCCCTTCTGACTGGTGTGAAATGGCACCCCATTGTGGTTTTGATTTGCATTTCTCTGATAATGAGTGATGTTGAGCATCTTTTGATGTGTTTGTTAGCCATCTGTATGTCTTCTTTGGATAAATGTTTGTTTAGTTCTTTGGCCCATTTTTTGATTGGGTCATTTATTTTTCTGGAATTAAGCTGCAGGAGCTGCTTGTATATATTTAAGATTAGTTCTTTGTCAGTTGCTTTGTTTGCTATTATTTTCTCTCATTCTGAAGGCTGTCTTTTCACCTTGCTTATAGTTTCCTTCATTGTGCAAAAGCTTAAGTTTAATTAGGTCTCATTTGTTTATTTTTTGTTTTATTTCCACTATTCTGGGAGGTAGGTCATAGAGGATCTTGCTGTGATTTATGTCAGAGAATATTCTGCCAATGTTTTCCTCTAGGAGTTTTATAGTTTCTGGTCTTACATTTAGATCTTTAATCCATTTTGAGTTTATTTTTGTGTATGGTGTTAGAAAGTGTTCTAGTTTCATTCTTTTACAAGTGGTTGACCAGTTTTCCCAGCACTACTTGTTAAAAGAGATTGTCTTTTCTCCATTGTATATTCTTCCCTCCTTTGTCAAAGATTTATCTCTGCTTTTGCCTTCCCTTTAAATGTTAGAGCAAATAAGAACTCAGTTCTGTGTGTCTTTCCTTCCTTCTCTATAAGTGATCATCTCCAGACCCATGGCTTCAAGTTCTGACTATATGCTTGCAATCACAGATTTTATTCTCAGTGCATACTTCTTTACTGAACTCAGTTGTACAAATATTTGCATACCTACCACATGAAGGATGCTGTTGAGATGCTGAGAAATTAACATTGGAGACAATCAAACCAGTTATTAGTATATGTGCTGCTGAAGCGAGCACTCAAACCAGTTATTAATTGATATTTTCTATGAGAGAAATAAGCAGGGCACTGTTATTAAAAAATAGCAGTTAGACCAGCTTTGGGTGGATTGCCTTGGGAAGCCATTTTAGGTCTTAATTTAAAGTCAGATCCTGAAGTAGAGGTAGCTGTGGGAAGAATGAGTGTGCAGCAGTAGCAATAGCACCTGTAAAGGTCTAGAGGCCAGAAAGAATTCAGAATAGTCCAGAAACTAAACAGAAAGACTGATATGTGTAGAGAGGAGATTGGAGAGAGGTCCAGGAGCCAAATCATGCCAGGGCTCTTTGGGTCATGGTTACAATTTGGAAATAATTCTAGGGAAACTGTTGTAAGGTTTTAAACAAGGAAGGTAACTTGAGCTGATTTATGTTTCAAGAAGATTACTTTTGCTGTTCTCTGGAGAACGGATTGGATGAAAGTGAGTATGAAAGTAGGGAAATTGGTTATCCATATTTCACAGGTGAGGAAACAGAAGTGCACATCACACGATTTGTCCGTATGCTCATACAGTACATAATATAGCAGGGATTCTAATCTGGGTTTCCTGATTTGGAGCCTATGTTATGATCCGGTGCTTCTCAACTTCAATATGTGAATCACTAGAAGATCTTAAAATATAGATCGATTCTTCAGGTCTAGGTGGGGCCTAAGATTTTGCATTTTTAATAACTCCCAAGTGATCTCCGTGCCGCTGATCCTTCAACCATACTTTGAATAATAAGGCCAGTCTACCAATATACTCAACTGCTGTTGACCCAGGTTTGGAACTACAGGTGTCCTCTGCCCTTAAGCTGATTTCAGTATTGAAAGTCTTTCTAAAATTGATCAACTGGAGGTGATTACTACAGAGTGAGTTATCCTTTAAAGAATGACTTTGCTTGGTATATTTTAATTGTGCACTCTTGTCTTGATATAAAACCTACAAAACCAAGATTCAAACTTCAAAGATAAGTGAAAGTGGGGGGGGGGGTGGGGGTTGGTGAAGAAGTGAAAAAACGGTTAATAAATAGAAGTATTTAAGTTTAATGGTAATTGCTACCATTACCATGGTGGTGGTTCATAATAATTCTCCAAGTTGATTTTTCTAACCTAAGTTTAGAAAGAAATATTTTTTATGTATAGAGATTGCTTGGTATACAGAGTTCTTGTCTGACTAAACAAAAGCAATAGGTCATTTCCAGGAATTTATTTAGAATTAGCTTCCTTTTGTTAGAGGTTTTTTTATGTAATGAGATTTTCATTTGTTTAATTTCTAAACATTAGGTAGAACTCATTCTCCAGTTATTGTTCCATCATTAGTGAGATTGATAATAGCTTTTCACCTTGTGACCGAGCTTCCTGTCGTACAGTGTTTTTTTGAACAGTAGGATCCAACAGTATAGGAGAATTGGTCACAAATTGGTATTTTCGTGTGCAGGTATTTATTGTTGTAATGAAACTAGCAAATATTTGAATAGCATGTTTTGAAGTATGGACTTGGGAATCAGAAAGATCTGGATTTAGATCTTGGAGCCTACATTCACTAAACAGGCAAGGTACTTAATTTCTCTGAGCCTCAGTTTTCTATCTATAAATGGGGACAGAACTTGGCTTGAATGGTGAGGGTTGTGTTAAAGACTATTTTATGAATCTCCTGTGCCAGCATGTCTCAAAGTATATTCTTTGAAATTCTTAAATTAGACTTCTAGTAGATGCCAACTGGGGGAGGGGAGCAGGGAATGGCTCTGTGCCCGAATAAGTTTCCATTACCCAGGATTTCTTGGAACTGTTAGTAATGTCAGTCAGCCATGTGACTGTCCTAAAGGAAGAGAAATTTTTTGTTGTTCAGTCGCTAAGTCATTTCCAACTCTTTGCAACCCCATGGACTGCAGCACGCCAGGCTTCAGGTTTCCCAAGAACCTAGTCTTTGTGGATAAGTTGCTCTAAAATGTTTTGGGAAATACCAGCCTAAGTATTGTGTGGCTTGTAGTAAGCACTCAAAAAGTATTCTCCCTTCCCACTGTGAAACCAGCTTCAGTTCAGTTCAATTAAGTCGCTCAGTCGTGTCTGACTCTTTACAACCCTGTGAACCGCAGCATGCCAGGCCCCCATGTCCATAGAGTCGGTGATGCCATCCAACCATCTCATCCTCTGTCGTCCCCTTCTCCTCCTGCCCTCAATCTTTCCCAGCATCAGGGTCTTTTCAGTAAGTCAGCTCTTCACATTAGGTGGCCAAAGTATTGCAGTTTCACCTTCAGCATCAGTCCTTCCAATGAACACCCAGGACTGATCTCCCTTAGGATGGACTGGTTGGATCTCCTTGCAGTCTAAGGGACTCTCAAGAGTCTTCTCCAACACCACAGTTCAAAAGCATCAATTCTTTGGTACTCAGCTTTCTTCACAGTCCAAATCTCACATCCATACATGACCACAGGAAAAACCATAGCCTTGACTAGACGGACCTTAGTCAGCAAAGTAATGTCTCTGCTTTTGAATATGCTATCCAGGTTGGTCATAACTTTCCTTCCAAGGAGTAAGCGTCTTTTAATTTCATGGGTGCAGTCACCATCTGCAGTGATTTTGGAGCCCCCCAAAAAATAAAGTCAGCCACTGTTTCCCCGTCTATTTCCCATGAAGTGATGGGACCAGATGCCATGATCTTCGTTTTCTGAATGTTGAGCTTTAAGCCAACTTTTTCACCCTCCTCTTTCACTTTCATCAAGAGGCTCTTAAGTTCTTCACTTTCTTCCATAAGGGTGGTGTCATCTGCATCAGTTCAGTTCAGTCACTCAGTCGTGTCCGACTCTTTGCGACCCCATGAATCACAGCACGCCAGGCCTCCCTGTCCATCACCAACTCCCGGAGTTCACTCAGACTCACGTCCATCGAGTCCGTGATGCCATCCAGCCATCTCATCCTGGGTCGTCCCCTTCTCCTCCTCGCCCCAATCCCTCCCAGCTGAGATTATTGATATTTGTCCCAGCAGTCTTGATTCCAGCTTGTGCTTCCTCCAGCCCAGCGTTTCTCATGATGTACTCTGTATATAAGTTAAATAAGCAGAGTAACAATATACAGCCTTGACATACTTCTCCTATTTGGAACCAGTCTGTTGTTCCATGTCCAGTTCTAACTGTTGCTTCCTGACCTGCATATACGTTTCTCAAGAGGCAGGTCAGGTGGTCTGGTATTCCCATCTCTTTCAGAATTTTCCAGTTTATTGTGATCCACACAGTCAAAGGCTTTGGCATAGTCAGTAAAGCAGAAATAGATGTTTTTCTGGAACTCTCTTGCTTTTTCCATGATCCAGTGGATGTTGGCAATTTGATCTCTGGTTTCTCTACCTTTTCTAAAACCAGCTTGAACATCTGGAAGTTCACGGTTCACGTATTGCTGAAGCCTGGCTTGGAGAATTTTAAGCATTACTTTACTAGTGTGTGAGATGAGCACATTAATAGAATAACTAGGAACGACAAAAAACTTCTGAATTTTCTTAATTGATGTCTCACAGGCAGTGATATTTCTTTTTTAGACTATAGGTATTTCTTGCAAAAAAAATTATAAAAGCCAGGTTAACATTGCATCTAGGAGGACATGTGCTTGATCAATTGTTTTGGCTTCTTTTATTTTTTTTTACTTTGGTGCCTATCATCTGAATCTGTTTGTTTATGAAAAGTTTCGAACCTGAACAAAACTGAAAAAGCTGAATGCACTTGCTCTCCCAGAAACTTAACAGCTAGAGCATAGGCATGAGACCTCAGCTTCACCAATTAGATGGTCATTCTTGGGACTTTGCATCTAGGGCCACTGATGCAAATAACTTGAGACCATTTAGAAATCATACTGCTGCCATCAGTTGCTTCTGGGCTTCCAGCATAGGTACTTCCAACTAAGCTGTGTCTGTGGCAGGTCCTTGGCTGTAGTTTCAGGATGCCTGGCTTCCTTGGCTCCTTCTGCTTTCTGATGTGGATCTCTTAAGCTTTCCTGTCAGTAGCATGAGCTATCAGTTGTCCTTCCAGTAAATTATATATTCACTTTGGTTCACCAGAGTCCATTGTTTTCCACCCAGACCCTTGATTGGTACAGAATAAGTCAAAATAGCTTTAGTTGAAGTGAGGTTGTGTGAAGATTTGCCAGCGACTTCATCTACATTTTTTAAAACAGTAAAATCATTGTAAGTTGTTTATTTGCATGAGTTTTAGTCAGTGCTCTTGTTTTGGAAGAATGGTGGGTTTTTTTATTGTTGAGTTTGAGAATTCTTTATATATTCTAGATAGTGTATGTGGTTTACAAATATCTCTCCCAGTAGATTTTAAAGTTTTACATTTAAGTACATGATCTTTTATTTTTTGAGATGTAATTGATGTTTGACATTATATTAGTTTCCGATGTTCAATATAATGATTCCATATTTGTATATATTGTGAAATGATCACAATAAGTCTAGTTAGCATCTATCAGCATAGTTACAATTTTTTTCTTGTGATGAGAACCCTTAAGATATACTCTTAGCAACTTTTAAATATACAGTACAATATTAACTTCAGTCGTCATGCTGCTCATTACATCTGCATGGCTTGTTTTATAAACTGGAAGTTTGTGCCTTTTGACTGTCTTCACCTATTTCACCCAGCCCCAAACCCCTGCCTCTATCAGACACCAGTCTATTTTGTGTATCTGTAAATTTTGTATTTGGGGTTTTGTGGGTTTGTTTGAGATTCCCCAAATAAATGAAATCATACGGAATTTATCTTTTATGTCTGGCTATTTCACTTAGCATAATGCCCTCAAGGTTCATTCATGTTATCACAGATGACAAGGTTTCCATCTTTTTTGTAAGACTGTTCATCCATCAGTGGACACTTAGGTTGCTTCCATGTCTTAGCTATTGGAAAGTAATGCTGCATTAAATATAGGGTTGCATATGTCTCTGATCCAACATCCATCCACTGGATCATAAAGCAGGGGAATACCAGAAAAACATCTACCTATGTTTTATCAGCTGTGCTTAAAGCCTTTGTGTGGATCATAACAAACTGTGGGAAGGTCTTAAAGAGATGGGGATACCAGATCATCTTACCTGTCTCCTGAGAAACCTGTATGTGGGTCAAGAAGCAACAGTTAGAACCCCATATGGAACAACTGGTTCAGGATTGGGAAAGGAGTGTGACAGGGAAAGGAGTGTGACAGGGCTATCTGCTGTCACCCTGTTTATTTAACCTATACACTGAGCACATCATAAAAAATGCCGGGCTGGATGAACTACAAGCTGGATCAAGATAGACAGGAGAAACATCAACAACCTCAGATGTGTGGATGATACCACTCTAGTGACAGGGAAGAGCCTCTTGATGAGGGTGAAGGAAGAGAGAGCTGGCTTAAAACTAAATATTAAAAAAACGAAGATCATGGCATCCATCCCCATTACCTCATGGCAAATAGAAGGGGGAAAGGTGGAAGTAGTAATAGATTTCCTCTTGTTGGGCTCAAAAATCACTGTGGATGGTGACTGCAGTCATGAAATCAGAAGACAGTCACTTCTTGGCAGGAAAGCTATGACAAACCTAGACAGTGTGTTGGAAAGCAGAGGCATTATTCTGCCAACATAGGTCCATATAGTTCAGGTTGTGGTCTTCCCAGTGATCATGTATGGTTATGAGAGCTGAACTGTAAAGAAGGCAGAGTGCCAAAGAATTGATGCCTTTGAACTGTGGTGCTGGAGAAAACTGAGGTCAAAGACTCCTGGTACTGGAGAAGATTCCTGGACAGCAAGGAGGTCAGACCAGTCCATCTTAAAGGAAATCAACCCTGAATACTCATGGGAAGGACTGATGCTAAAGCTAAAAAGTTAAAGTCACTCTGCTGCTGCTAAGTCACTCAGTCGTGTCTAACTCTTTGAAACCCCATGGACTGTAGCCTGCCAGGCTCCTCTATCCATGGAATTCTCCAGGCCAGAATATTGGAGTGGGTAGCCATTCCTCTCTCCAGGGGATCTTCCCAACCCACAGATCGAACCCAGGTCTGCCACATTGCAGGTAAATTCTTCACTGAGCCACCAGAGAAGCCCAAGTTGAAGCTCCAGTATTTTGATCACCTGATGCAAACAGCAGAATCATTGGAAAAGTCCCTCATGCTGGGAAAGATTGAGGGCAGAAGGAGAAGAGGGTGTAAGAAGATGAGCTTGCTGGATGGTATCACTGGTGCAATGGACATAAACTTGGGCAAACTTTAGGAGATGGTGAGGGACAGGGAGACCTGGAGTGCTGCAGTCCATGGGGTCACAAAGAGTCAGACACAACTGAGCAACTGAACAATAATAACAAAGTATCTTTTTAAGTTATTTCATTGCCTTTGGATAAATATCCAAAAGTGGAATTCCTGGATTGTATTTTTAATTTTTTGAGGAACCTCCATACTGTTTTCCACAGTGGCTGCACCAGTTTACATTCCTACCAATAGTGCACAGGAGTTCCCTTTGCTACACATCCTTGTCTCATGACCCATTTTGAGTTAATTTTTATATATTAAAATACGAGGCTGAGGTCAGAGTTCATCTTTTTGCCTATAGCTACTACTTGATCAAGTACCATTTGTTGATAAAAATATCCTTTGATCTTCTTATTTTACTGTACTGTAAAATAGTAAAAGATACAGAAAAACACAAGTAAAAGAAACATACATAATCCATTTGGTTAGATTAAGGTAACATTTTGATGCATACCCCTTCTAAGCTGTTTTCTTTAGACATGGGTTTGTACTATTTATTCTGTTTCATAGCCTTACTTCACTGTGAACATGTTTACTGTTAATAGAATTGTGCAGTGTTTTTAACAGCTGTGTAATGCTCCGTTTTAAACCAACCCTATTCTGGATATTTGTATCTTTCCAATTCACTGTTAGACATGGTCATGCAGTATGGATTCTTGTGATTAAATATTTATATACACTTTCATGATTTTCTTTGGGTAAGTTCCCAGAAGTGGGATTGCTAAGTTTTCCAGAAAATTGTAGGATATGATGAATTTTTTCCATCCTGAGGTGTGTTTAAGAAAACTTTTTACTCTTATTTTCAAGTATGAGTTTGAGAGTGAGTAAGGGGTGGGGGGCATTTTAATTTTACCTTAGATAGATTACAAGCTGGTGGGCCAGCTTGTACATGGATGTGGGTCAGCTTTATCTGGAGAGATTCTTTATCCCTCCCTACCTCATATCTATGCCTCTGAGTTGGTTTGCATCATGATTCTCTTTTACTTTAAGAATTTTACATTCTGTTTATTCTGTATTTTCCATGTCCATGCATGTAGAGCTCAAGTTTGCAACGTTAAGTTCTCACTTTTGGGAAAATTTTCTTTTCAGATCATAAAACAAAAAATTGGAATCATGAAAGTAGACAGGACTAAACTGAAAAAGACTCCTACTGAGGCTGTAAGTATCCAAAGTTTGCCTGTTATTTTCATTTCGGAAAAAATTCTTTGCAGTCAGTTCACTCATACTGATCTTCCAAACATATCATCACTTACATATATACAATGTAGTAAAACAGCAACTTGTCTTGAAACATTGTTGATATTCATGTAGACTTCTTATGCTGTAGATCAAGGAGCACAAGCTTTAGAATTAGACGTGTGTTTGAATTTTACTAGATTTTTGTGTCTGAGAGTTTATTAACTTGCCTGGTTTTCACAGCTCTAAAATAGCTTTGATAATTACTTGATGTGAAGCAGGTTTTCAGCAAAGTATTGGGCACATAATTAATCAGTTCATTTTCTAAATATAGGCCACTTGGTTTTTTAAAAACTGGAACTACCTGGCAGGTATCACCCATGGGTATCACTATTGATATTTGTTCCAGTCCTTAAAAGATTACTACATGGGCAGTTCTCCTGCCCTTTCCTTCAGTTTTACACTAATGAGTTTGAGAAATGTTGTCTTCCCACATCTGCTCCAGCATTGCAGGTTATCTTTTAAATTTTTGTTAATAGGCGAAGAAAATGTATTTCACTGCTCTAATTGCATGCCTTAATACATATATTTTCACATTTATTGGCCTTATGCCAGTTATCTGCTAGTGCTGTTTTATTTTGTATTTGACATTGAAATGTCACTTTCTTACTGAATGCCATATGTACTGAGTATATATATTTTACATACCCGTTTATTTCCTTTTCATTTGGTTTTTGATATGTTTTGAAATCAAGAATTTTTGACAATTATATCCTCAAATTTTTTCAAAACTGAAGAACAAAAAGAAAACTTGCATGATGTCCTTAAACTTCCATGATAATTCAGCCTTATAGATAATCAGAGAAATTAAAATTCAGATTCTTTATCTTTTACCTAGTAGTTATGGATTTGTTCTTGGAGTCATGCTTATGTGCAAATTCCTGATTCATGTTAGTTGACAGCTATTAGTAAGTTACTTAGGGTAAACTGGAAATGGAATTTTTAGATCATTGACTATGTACATTTTTAAGGCCTGAAGATGCCTATTTTCCTCAGGCAGCAAGCCCAATTTCCCATACTGTGATCAATACTAGGTATTATTTTTAAGGAAAACATGTATTTATTTGTCATTATTTATTTGGCCCTCTACACATTTCTTCCACCAGTCTATTTTCTATATCTGTGAGCTTGGGTTTCTTTTGCTGTTTGCTTTTTGTTTTTTAAATTCCATATATATAAGTAAGCTCATATGTTATTTTGTCCTTTTCTGACGTATTTCAGTGCCCTCAAGGTTCATGCATATTGTTACAAATGACAAGATTTCTTTCTTTATATGGCTGAATAGTATTTCATTGTATATAGGTACCACATCTTTATCCATTCACTGATCAATGGACACTTAGGGTGTTTCCATATCTTGGCTGTTCATGTGGCAGTAAACATGGGGATTCATATATTCTTTCAAGTTAATGTTTTCACTCTCTAGATGAATACCCAGAAGTGGAATTGCTGGATCATATGGTAGTTCTGTTTTTAATTTTTTGAGGAACTTCCATACTGTTCTCTATAGTGGCTGCACATTTATTGATCACTTTATGTATCAGTAGCTGTGTGAAGGATTTTTTTTTCCCCTAGATTTGACATCTTTATTGGGGCAACTCAGTATATACTGTGGCAGTTGGTATGCAGCCATTGAACTGACGTCCTTTCTTTTGCATTACCATGAGTAAGGAAAATCTCAGTCTGTTTACATTTATGTAGCAGGGACAAGATGGTAAAGATTTACTTTTGTCCCTGGTGCATTTAGTAAACTCCAGGGTCCATAGGGATCTTGATACTCCTGATAAAACAACATTGTTCTGGTATGTTAAAATGATGCTATTATACTAACTGGCATAATAAATTCAAATCCTGAAAGATGATGCTGTTAAAGTGCTACACTCAATATGCCAGCAAGTTGGGAAAACTCAGCAGTGGCCACAGGACTGGAAAAGGTCAGTTTTCATTCCAATCCCAAAGAAAGGCAATGCCAAGAAATGTTCAGACTACCACACAATTGCACTCATTTCACACACTAGCAAAGTAATACTCAAAATTCTCCAAGCTAGGCTTCAACAATACGTGAACCAAGAACGTCCAGATGTTCAAGCTCAATTTAGAGAAGGCAGAGGAACCAGAGATCAAATTGCCAATGTCCATTGGATCATAGAAAAAGCAATGAATTCCAGAAAAACATCTGCTTTATTGACTATGCCAGAGCCTTTGACTGTGTAGATCACAGCAAACTATGGAAAATTCTTAAAGAGATAGGAATACCAGACCACCTTACCAGCCTCCTGAGAAATCTGTATGCAGGCTAAGAAGCACCAGTTAGAACCAGACATGGAACAACAGACTGGTTCCAATCGGGAAAGGACTGCATCAAGTCTGTATATTGTCACCCTGCTTATTTAACTTATATGCAGAGTACATCATGTGAAATTCCAGGCTGAATGAAACACAAACTTGGAATCAAGATTGCCGGGAGAAATATCAATAACCTCAGATATGCAGATGATACCACCCTTATGGCAGAAAGTGAAGAGGAGCTAAAGAACCTTTTGATGATGGTAATAGAGGAGAGTGAAAAAGCTGGCTTAAAACTCAACATTCAGAAAATGAAGATCATGGCATCTGGTTCCATCACTTCATTGCAAATAGATGTGGAAGCAATGGAAACAGTGACAGACTTTATTTTCTTGGGCTCTAAAATCACTGCAGATGGTGACTGCAGCCATGAAATTAAAAGACACTTACTCCTTGGAAAAAAACTATGACAAACTTAGACAGCATATTAAAAATGCAGAAACATTACTTTGCAGACAAAGGTCCGTCTAGTCAAAGCTGTGGTTTTTCCAATAGTCATGTATGGATGTGAGAGTTGGACCATAAAGAAAACTGAGTGCTGAAGAATTGATACTTTTGAACTGTGGTGTTGGAGTAGGCTCTTGAGAGTCCCTTGGACTTCAAGGAGATCAACCCAGTCAATCCTAAAGGAAATCAGTCCTGAATATTCACTGGGAGGACTGAAGCTGAAGCTCCAATACTTTGGCCACCTGATGTGAAGGGCTGACTCATTAGAATAAAGATTTTGATGCTGGGAAAGATTGAAGGCAGGAGAAGGGGATGACAGAGGATGATATGGTTGGATGGCAATACCAACTCTATGACTATGAGTTTGAGCAAGCTCCAGAAGTTGGTAATGGACAGGGAAGCCTGGCATGCTGCAGTCCATGGGGTTACAGAGAGTCGAACATGACTGAGGGACTGGACTGAACTGATGCTAACTGGGGCTTGTGACCAGAAAAGACAAGCACTTAGGAGGCCTTAGACATACATGTGCCAGAGAGTGCCCTTTGAAGGTTGAGTGCCTACCAGAAGTCTGGGAAATGTCAAGATTTCCTTCTCAAGTGAGAGACATAGTTCCACACCTTGTACCACATACCATGAAGGTAGAGGAACAGTGTATGCCACGACTCTAGATTTTGGAGGCAGCATATGTCATGTTTATGCATGCTATTTTGATCCATATACTGGATAACTTCTATGGTGATAGTAACGTTTGGATCTAGAAAAGACCTCAAAAGGTTCAAGCTATGATGTAAACTGCCCTACTCCTTGGACATTATGGTCTAGTAGAACCAGGTGTCTACCTTAGTGTCAGCCGAAGGCACTATGTGATGCCTCTGGCAAGCCCCAATAGGAGAACAGCTTAAGATCTAGAGGGTAGAGTTTGGCCATTAGAAATTGAAGTGGTATTGATAGTAGGCTCAAGTAGATCCAAAAGGCACAAATGAACTGCATGAGCAGGTAGTTCACACTCCTAAGTTACCTGTTTCTCCTGCTTCATACCTCTCCTTCAACCTGTATGACTTAAAGGAAAGAAAGAAAAGGTGCACGTCTGGTTTGTGGAAGGATTTTGTGCCAAGAATTTTCAATGCCTTAAATTTTCACAGAAATTGAGATAGTTCTTAATGCTCACTTTAGAGAGAGGAAAGATACCAGACTTAGCTTTAAAAAAAATTTGCCCTTGAGCCCCTGTTGTTCCACGTTCAGTTTTGGCTGCTGAAAATGCCCCTAGTTTAAATCTCACAACATTGCTAGATAAATAGGTTGTGTTAGTTTATTTTGTGAAAGAGGATATGGAGAGTCAGAGATGTGGCTTACCAACTACCTTAATTCTAAAGCCCATGGCCACCCAAGATGGACAGGTTATGGTGGAGAGTTCTGATAGAACATGATCCACTGGAGAAGGGAATGGCAAACCTCTACAGTATTCTTGCCATGAGAACCCCATGAAAAGTATGAAAAGACAAAAGAAATGACACTGAAAGATGAACTCTCCGAGTTGGTAGGTGCCCAATATGCTACTGGAGAAGAGTGGAGAGATAACTCCAAAAAGAATGAAGAGACAGTGCCAAAGCAAAAACAATGCCCAATTGTTGATGTGACTGATGATGGAAGTAAAGTCCAATGCTATAAAGAATAGTATAGCATAGGAATCTGGAATGTTAGGTCCATGAATCAAGGTAAATTGGAAGTGGTCAAACAGGAGATGGCAAGAGGGAGTATCGATATTATAGGAATCAATGAACTAATAAAATGGACTGGATTGGTGAATTTAATTCAGATGACCATTGTATCTACTGCTGTGGGCAAGAATCTCTTAGAAGAAATGGAGTAGCCCTCAAAGTCAACAAAAGAGTCTGAAATGCAGTACTTGGGCGCAATCTGAAAGATGACAGAATGATCTCTGTTCGTTTCCAAGGCAAACCATTCAATATCCCAGTAATCCAAGTCTGTGCTGCAAGCAGGAATTCTGAAGAAGCTGAAGTTGAACGTTATATGAAGACCTATAAGACCTTCTAGAACTCACACCCCCAAAAGATGTCCTTTTCATTATAGGGGATTGGAATGCAAAAGTGAGAAGTCAAGAAATCTATAAAGAAAGCTGAGCACTGAAGAATTGATGCTTTTAAACTGTGGTATTGCAGAAGACTCTTGAGAGTCCCTTGAACTGCAAGGAGATCAAACCAGTCAATCCTAAAGGAAATCAGTCCTGAATATTCATTGGAACAATTGATGATAAAGCTGCAACTCCAATACTTTGGTCACCTGATGCAAAGAACTGAATCACTGGAAAAGACCTTGATGCTGGGAAAGATTAAAGGCAGGAGGAGAAGGGGATGACACAGGATGAGATGGTTGAATGGCATCACCAACTCGATGGACATGAATTCAATTAAGCTCCTGGAGTTGTTGAAGGACAGGGAAGCCTGGTGTGCTTCAGTCCATGGGGGTCGCAAAGAATTGGACACGACAGAGCGACTGAACTGCCTGATGTTCTTGGTAACAGTATGCTGTCTCTCAATATTTATGCTCCTGTTATGTGAGATAAGTGCTTTATGTATGTGCAAACACTTGAGCTTCACATTTCCAAGGTAGTTCTTAAAAGGTCTTTTTTCCTGATGAGAAAACTGTGGCTAAGATTTGCCTATGATCAAACAACTTAGTAAAACATCGAGCTAAAAACTGAACCCAGATTTGTTTGTTTCCAAATCTAGGCCCATTCACAACATACCATACTGTTTTTCAGAGTTAAATAGCAAGCATGATCACTTCCAGTTGCCTTCCATTAATAGAAGCTTCTCTGTCCCAGTCCCTATCCCTTCCCTGTCTCCCCCTACCCCCCGCCATCCCGCTTTTGAAAACTTACTATGAACTCTGAATCCACACCTGACAAGGTACCTGACAGGCCCTTTTATCAGTAAAAAGAGAGCAGGAATATATGGAAATGGGAACCACAAGTAAGAATGGAGTCCTAGTTTTATTCAGTTCAGAAGGTCTTTATCTCCTATAATTGGATGGCTTAATACTGTGAAAAATATAGTCAATGCTAATCTTCACCTTTGTGAATTCACTATGACTCCTCAGTGTTTCTCTGTTTGAACATTTCTAGTCACTTTGGTTAACTTTCAGACCATGATACAGACTCCTTCATTTTGTTTTTATTGATATTTAGCTTGTTTCCTTTATTTCTGTTGTTTGTACCCTTCCAAGTAGTTTGTCTACAAGTTCATCCAGGTTTAAAAAAATAACACTGATGGCTTGTATCATTATAAGATTTCCATGTTAATCTCAAATGATTGTCTGGAAATTTTCCATTTTTCTTCAGTCCGTTATATCAAAAGTTAAATTGCTGTGTGTGTTGACATAAGGGTGTTTTTTCCCCCTGTTCTTTGTCAATGTGTCTCCCTCATACCACAAAACACCCTTTTGTGAATATCCGTTTGTTTTTCTCAGCCTGCAGACTGCAGAGCCTTAATAGACAAACTCAAAGTTTGTAATGATGAGCAACTTCTTTTGGAACTGCAGCAGATCAAAACATGGAACATTGGAAAGGTATGTAAACCCATGCTCCCAAAAGAGAAACCACAATGAGGTGACCTCATTCAGCAGTTGCTTAATAAGCATCGTGTGTGTGTGTGTGTGTGTGTGTGTGTGTGTGTGTGTGTGTCTTGCACATCTCTAGACTGGTAATTTTAGCCTGTGAATGGTTACCAAGGAAGTTTTGAAAGAAATGTAAAGGGAAAATTTCGCTCACTGAGGGTGAAGATTGCTTGTACAGGTGATGATAAATAATCTCAACCACAAAATACCTTTAGTTTAACTGACAATGTGAGTTTGAGATAGTGTCATGATTTTTACTTTTAGTTTAAAAGACTCTTCTTTCGATAACTCGAAAAAGAAGCACTTCAGATAAAATGGATTTTAGCAAAGAAAGTCCTTGTGTTTTTAGACCTCAGAGTATAGCCAGAATTCTCTCTCTGAAGACCTAGCTACAGAGATTTTGTGGTGTCTCCTGGTGTTAGAACATGTATGTTTTGATGGATAAAACAATGAACTCAGGTCCATGTGGCTCAGAGTATGATTTTTCTCATTGGTTTCTGTATTAGTGGGGCATTGAAGAGAAGCAAAGGTGGGAGGTGAACTTGTCTACGTATCATGATCAGCAATCTATTGTAGCAAAGCTCAGCTGCAAAGTACCCACACAGTACTTTTACCTTATTCTTACATATTCCTCTTTCTCTTCCCTTCTCCAGTGCGAGTTATATCACTGGGTGGATCTGTTGGACCGCTTCGATGGGATTTTGGCAGATGCTGGACAGACAGTGGAGAATATGTCATGGATGCTCGTGTGTGATAGGCCGGAAAAAGAACAACTGAAAATGCTTCTCTTGGCTGTGTTGAACTTCACAGCCTTACTCATTGAGTACAGCTTTTCCCGGCATCTGTATAGTTCCATAGAGGTAGGAGAGGTTTAAGCCTATATAGTCTGTTCTTTACTAGAATTCTTCATGTCCAGAATAGTGAAATTGTTATTTCTTTCTGATGATTCTTTCCTTTTCGTTATGAAGTTCTGGAGTTTTCAACATCAAAGACAATGGTAGGATGTTTCTTGGCTAAAGAAACTCTTCACAGTGTTGATGAGAAGGTTCTTTACTGTCACATTCACCTTGTCTTTTAAGATTAAAGAAATTAATGAGAATGTAATACATGTATTGAAGTATTCTTGGGAATTTTCAGGAATTTATTTTTGTCCCAAGTTATCAGAACAGCCCCAGATTACTTTACTATGACATAATTTGATTACCTTGAGACATCACTGGACTTGGTGCTCTTCTAAGTTTTAGTGTGCTGCTTTTCAGTCTCTTCTCCCCTCTCCCCAAAATATATGTTAATAGCATGCTATGTATTCTTAAAAGAGTATAGTGGGCATGGGAATTAGTGAACTTTTGAATTTGTCAGGAATCAGTATAAGAAGCAGTTCTCTTCCTTTAGCTTAACTTTGGAGTTTTTATCACTATTGATAGTGCCCTGTTGTTTGTTATGTTACTTTTCCTGTCTTCATTAAAGAACCAGAATCAGAACAAACAGGTAGAAAGTAAATGGCTTAAGAGAAATGAGCAATCTGTTGAAGATGAAATAAATAAGTTGCAAAAGGAAATCCATAGCTTTCTGGATAATCAGCAGTCAGAAATACTTTGGTTCATTTCTAGCTAAATTACATACTGATTTTAACACTACTAACCAAATGTTTCAGTATATTGGTGAATTTTTATTGTATTAAAAAACAAAAATAGTTACTCGAGTTATTGTTAAATACACTGTAACAGTTTTAAGTACCACCGACTGTTATTTTTAGTTTCTATATAAAGAACCCTGTATTTTATCTAACTCCAATTTTATATTTGTTGTAAAGGATACAGAAGGAGCAAAAATTATCTTACTCTACTTTTAGTCTAGTTGGAGAGTTAATGTTTTGAGTTCTGCTGTATTAAAATGCCACATTCGTCTCTTGTCATTGGTTTGTTGCTGTGGAGATGACTATGTAATTTTGAACTACTGTTTACATTTTTTAAACTTAAATTGGACTTTCATGCTGCCAGATTGTAAGCTTCTTGAGCATAAGATTGCATGTTGCTGCTACTGCTAAGTCGCTTCAGTCATGTCGACTCTGTGCGACCCCATAGATGGCAACCCATCAGGTTCCTCCGTCCCTGGGATTCTCCAGGCAAGAACACTGGACTGGGTTGCCATTTCATTCTGCAATGCGTGAAAGTGAAGTCGCTGAGTTGTGTCTGACTCTTAGCGACCCCATGGATTGCAGCTTACCAGGCTCCTCCATCCATGGGATTTTCCAGGCAAGAGTACTGGAGTGGGGTGCCATCGCCTTCTCCGTAGATTGCATGTTGTAGGTGCTCAAATATTTACAAATCTTTTTATATTGTTAAACTTCTTGATAACTTTGTAATTGTTGGTAAATCTATTACTCTGTTGGCATTTCAAGTTTTCAAAGTCACCTTTTTGACCCCTGTAGCACTTGACAACTTTATTGGCTTCTTCTGATATGCAAGTGGTGCTGGCAGTCCTCAACCTTCTGTATGTGTTTAGCAAAAGATCAAATTATATCACACGTCTTGGATCTGACAAGAGAACTCCACTGCTAACCCGGCTGCAGCATTTGGCAGAGGTGAGTCATGGGTGAAGAGTTAAAACAGCACGAAATTTGGACCCTATTATTCCTTTTCACAGGTGTTTCTTGCAGTGTCAAAATGAATAGGAAGCCCTAAGTTAACTTTACTGGCCTAATTAAGTAGGACTATTGGGGACCATTTAGAAGCTAAGTTCCCCCCAAAAAATCCTAGGAAGTATTCTCAATTTTATGAAGTAATTTTGATTGAATTTCATGGATATCTGTTCAAAAGAGAATCTGTCTTAATTCAAAAATGCCACTTCTCTTCTGGAAGAAAAGTTTAGAATCAGATTCTACTTGGAAGGAAATACTGGCTGCAAAAATCTGGATTTTGAGTCCTGGCCTACCTACCTTATTCTGATAGCAATTTTTTCATCTGAGAATTTAGTTATATCTACCTTAAGAGTATTTTCAGAATAAAATAAAATGTAGGGTTCTTAGTGCTATGATGTGGTGGTAGTAATTGTTATTGAAGGCAAAAAACGCTCATGTTAAAAGTTCAGCTTAGTCAAACTGTTGTCTACTATTCCTAGAGACAAATATATAACTAAGATTTGAGTGAGAGAACCATTGCTAGAAAGGTTTCTTGGAAGAAAATTGATAGGACTGACTTTTTATTAATAAAAGCAGAATATAAATAATTACCTCACGAGTCATAAAGCTCGAGTTTCAGGCTAATTTTAGGTGTGTGGCTACTTAAAAATCATTTTTGCATGATTATAAATATAACACATTTATAAAAATTCTAGGATATATAGGAAACTAGAAAAAGAATAATCACCAGTTATTCATCTAGATGTAGCATCCCTTAAAATTTGAGCATATTTTCTTGGATTTGCAAATATGAGATTTTTTTTAACCATTTCTCATTGAAGTTTTTTAGTGACTCAGTTAACCCAGTTGATGTGAGCCAGTTGTTAATATGCACAGATACTACTGAACTGAAAATGTAGCAGAAGTACTCCAAGAAGTCTTGAATCTGTTAAAAGCCAGTTGGTTTGGTTTTTGTGAAGGTCTGGGATACTGGTTCTCAGACTTGGCCATGCATGGAAAAAATTGATTTATTAAAGCATAGGTTAGGGCCTGGTAATGTGCATTGCTAACAAGTTTCCAGGTGAGGCTACTGGTCCAAGGATTATTCTTTGAAAACATTGGTCTCGTCTATCCTATTGGGCAAAGTTACAGAATCTTACCAGATTCTTATAGTTCCATCCCAAAGGCATCAAGACCGTTTCCCCTGATGACTGAATACATACCCATTCTTTAGCAAATCCCATCTAGTGAGGTAGTATCAGATATGCTATGTGTTCTTAATTGCCAGGATCACATGGAGACTCTGGTAGGTGAGGACAGGGAGATTCAGAAGTTACATTACTTTTAGGAAAAGCCTATGAACTTTTAGCCTCTGATAAAGTGTGAGATGTGATATCTGCTCTTTATAGGGTTGATTATGGTTTTTATCCCAAATCTGGGTGTCAGCCTGAACCCGGCTCCTTGAATCCACATCCACATCTTCCACTTGGTAACATTCAAGAAGTATATGACTAATCCTGTGCTGGATCTAGTATAAAACGTGTTCTTTTTTAAAAAAACAAAAGCTCACATAGTAGTTGAGAAAGTGATATATATGCATAATTACAAGGATGAAGAACTAGTTATTGTGAGTAGTACTGATAAGTACCCTGGAATCTTAAACATTCCATAGATTTATCTTGTTGGTGGCATATATTTTTTTCATAATAAAATTATGTGCTCAGTATTTTAACATTTTGGAAATATACAGAAGAAAATTTATAATGATGTATGTATCTGCTCATCATTTTGGTACATTTTCTTAGTCTTCAGGCATATTTCTTTACATATCTGAATGCATATATGTAACTTTATATCCTGCTTTATTTACTTAATGTACTAGTATCCATTGTTTTCCCATGTTAACTTTACATAATTTTGTGAGAAATGTTTCTTTGTATTTAATAATGGTAACATCACAGAAATGTCACAACATCACAGACTTTCATGAATCAAGTTTGGCTTGACATGATCTTTTAAGGATCCCAGCTTACAACTTTCTTGTTGTTGGTGCTTGAGTCTTATTAGATCACACAACATAGGAAGATTTGTGGGTGACAGTAATAGTAGAAGTATTCTAAACCAGGTAGTTGTGACAAGAGAAGAAACAGAGGGAAAGTAATTGTGAAGATGTATAGCCTTTCAAGCTTATTCTGTCTTGCAAATTCAGATCGTTGGTTTGACTTACCTGTCACCCCTAAGTACCATCAAGTGTCTATATATCCCTTATCCTCACAGTTTTCAGCAAATTCTTATTTCTTCAGTGGAAGTCTGGGGAATCATGAAGAAAATATTGAAAATTGAATGAGGAAGTACTTTTCCTATTGGGTATTAGCCTTTTTTTATAAAGCTAAAAGAAGTTAAAGTTGTGTAGTAACAATAGTGGAAAGTTTCCAGAAATAGATGTAACATGTAAGAATTACTAAGCTTAACCATTTCTAGCTTTTGATATAAAGTGAGACTTGGAACTGTTCCTTTTACTTGAATACTTAGAGGCCATTGTAGGTTTTCTATGGCCTAATTATAATATTGTTGTATCGTCCAAATTTGCTTTAATTTAACTGATTCTGTTTTTCTATTTTGTTTCATTTATCTCTACTCCAGTTTTACTGTTTCCTTCTTTCTGTTTGCTTTGGGTTTAGTTTGCTGGACTGTTAGGGTACTGATTTGAAATTTTTCTTTCTTAGCAATAAATGGTGGCAATGAACAACTGTAAATTTCCCTCTGTATACTGTTTTATCACATAAGGTATAGCCCATGAGTTTTGATATGAAATGTTTTCATTTTCATTCATCTTAAGGAATATTCTAATTTCCCTTTTGATTTCTTCTTTTACCCATTGTTTGTTAAGAGTATATTGTTTAGTTTCCATGTGTTTGTGAATGTTCCAGATTTCCTTCTGTTAACAGATTTCTAATTTCTTTCCTTTGTCACTGGATATGATACTTTGTACGATTTTATTGTTTTTTCTTAAAGTTTCTTGGTTTGTATTGTGGCCTAACCTATGGTCTGAGTGAGAGACTGTTAATTATTTGTACTTTGGAAGAATGTATATTCTGCTGTTTGTTAGGCAGATTGTTCCATATATATATATATATGTATATATCTGTTAGGTCTAGTTGATTTAATGTTCAAGTCTTATATTTCTTTGTCTTATCTTTTGTCTAGTTATTTATGAATTCCCTGTGTATTACAACATCTTCATTAATGAGTTGTTCAAATTAGTACCAAGTTAGTTTTAAGAGGAGCCAAAAAGTTTCCTCCTATATAGTACTTTCCTCTCACTTTATGTTGTTGTTATAGATTACATCTTTATATATTGTGTGTCTATCAACATAGATGTAGAATTTACTTTTTTATAGTTATAAAACACACAGAACAAAAAGGAATTACAAACCAAAAATAATTATGCATTTTATACTTAATTTAGTGGTATTCTTAATTTCTTCATATGGAGTCAGGTTACTATGGCATATCCTTTCATATCTGCTCTTTTAGCATTTCTTATAGGCAGGTCTACTAGCAACAAACTGTCAGCTTTTATCTGAGAAAATATTAATTGTGCAAGATATAGAATTCTAATTAGCAGTTACTTTCTTTCAGCACTTTGAATGTGTTTTCCCACTTCATTCTGGCCCCTGTGGTTTCTGATGAGAAATCAGCTGTGAGGATCCCTTGTATATAACAAATCACATCTTGCTTGCTGCCTTCAAGATTATTCTGTCTTGGTCTTGGAAATTTTGATTATGTCTTTTTGTGAATCTGTGTATTTTTATCCTGTTGAAATTCATTGAGCTTCTTGGGTTTGTAGATTCATATCTGTTGTCAAATTTGAGATGTTTTGGCTATATTTCTTTAAATCATCTCTTTGCCTTTCTCTCTTCTCCTTGGATTCCCATTTTGTATATGTTGGTTTACTTGATGAAGTCCCACAGAACTCTTAACCTTCATTTACTTTTTTCTGTCTGCTCTTCAGACTGGATAATCTCAATTGACCTATCTTCAAGCTCATTGATTTTTTTCACCTTCCAATATTTATTTTCAAATAAATCTGTCAGAATGTTTACAAAAGTATTCAGTTCAGTTCAGTCACTCAGTCGTGTCCGACTCTTTGCGACCCCATGAACCAACCGCAGCATGCGAAGCCTCCCTGTCCATCACTAACTCCCGGAGTTCACTCAGACTCACGTCCATTGAGTCAGTGATGCCATCCAGCATCTCATCCTCTTTCATCCCCTTCTCCTCCTGCCCTCAATCTTTCCCAGCATCAGGGTCTTTTCAAATGAGATTGACGCAAAAGTAACTGTTGTTTGAGACCGTGAATTTTAAATCATTATAACTAGTCTCAAACACATCTTTATTAATCAAAATGGGAACCATTACAATCAACATATATTTTTGACAACAAGAAATAAGTTTGTTTATTCCTGTAGCATAAACATCCAGACAGTGTGTGTGTTTTTTAATCCAAAAAACAATGTGTTGTGTTTTTGTTTTGTTTTTTTAATTTTTGTCAGCTCATGAGGCACCCACTTAGTGAGTTTTGTCTCCTTTCCAGTTTGCTTCAAATGCTGAATGACCGTTGAATGGTCAACATTTTCTTTGGCAGCTTCTCGTGAAGTTGTAAGAGCATCAGTTTCAATGATTGGTCTCAGTTGGTTGTTAACAACTTCCAATGGCTGTCCACTGCAATCCTAATCTTCAAGGCTCTTGTCCTCTTTGCAGAACTTCTTGAACCACCACTACACTGTACGTTCCTTGGCAGTTCCTGGGCCAAGTGCATTGTCAATGTTGAGAGTTGTTTCTGCTGCCTTACAACTCATTTTGAACTCAAATAAGAAAATCACTCAAATATGCTTTTGTCTAAAATCATTTCCATAGTCCAAAATAAATATAAAATAAACAGCAAGAAATAAATCATTAGCAAAAAAATATAAAGCGAGAAAAGCACATTAAAATGATGTATAACAAAATGACACTTATTTTAGAATGTATTCTGATATCAAACAGCAGATTTTAGCAATGCAGAAACTGCAATTACATTTGCATCAAACTAATAATACATGTTCAGTGTTGAAAATTAAGAACTCAAAAGAAAATTATAAAGAAGAAAATAACAGTAATCCTCAGCTTTCACCATGTAGATAAAAAAAATAACGTTGTGTTTCATGTGCTGCTTTTCCCAATATGTAACCTATGGTGAGTATTTTCCCACAGCATTAAGATTTTTAAAGATTGGACAACAGTCTTAGTTTCCAAGCCACCCTCCTGGTCCTCCATTGGTGCCCTTGACTGGTGCCTTCTCTTTTGCTGCCTCCAAGTATTGGAGTGGCTTAGTGCTTAACCTGAGGTTCTGTCTCTTATCCATCTGTATTCTGCCTATGTGATCCTATCCAGTTTCATGGTTTTAAGGACCATTAACTCCCAAAATTACGTGATTTCTTGTATATTTACTGCCTTCTAAACATCTATTTCTGCTTTGTTGACTATGCCAAAGCCTTTGACTGTGTGGATCACAATAAACTGTGGAAAATTCTGAAAGAGATGGGAATACCAGACCACCTGACGTGCCTCTTGAGAAACCTATATGCAGGTCAGGAAGCAACAGTTAGAACTGGACATGGAACAACAGACTGGTTCCAAATAGGAAAAGGAGTATGTCAAGGCTGTATGTTGTCACCCTGCTTATTTAACTTATATGCAGAGTACATCATGAGAAATGCTGGGCTGGAAGAAGCACAAGCTGGAATCAAGATTGCTAGGAGAAATATCAATCAACTCAGATATGCAGATGACACCACCCTTATGGCAGAAGGTGAAGAGGAACTAAAGAGCTTCTTGATGAAAGTGAAAGAGGAGAGTGAAAAAGTTGGCTTAAAGCTCAACATTCAGAAAACGAAGATCATGGCATCCGGTCTCATCACTTCATGGAAAATAGATGGGGAACCAGTGCAAACAGTGTCAGACTTTAATTTTTTGGGCCCCAAAATCACTGCAGATAGTGACTGCAGCCATGAAATTAAAAGACGCTTACTCCTTGGAAGAAAAGTTATCACCAACCTAGATAGCATATTCAAAAGCAGAGATGTTACTTTGCCAGCTAAGGTCCATCTAGTCAAGGCTATGGTTTTTCCTCTGGTCATGTATGGATGTGAGAGTTGGACTGTGAAGAAGGCTGAGCACCGAAGAATTGATGCTTTTGAACTGTGGTGTTGGAGAAGACTCTTGAGAGTCCCTTGGACTGCAAGGAGATCAGCCCTGGGATTTCTTAGGAGGGAATGATGCTGAAGCTGAAACTCCAGTACTTTGGCCACCTCGTGCGAAAAGTTGACTCATTGGAAAAGACTCTGATGCTAGGAGGGATTGGGGGCAGGAGGAGAAGGGGACGACGGAGGATGAGATGGCTGGATGACATCACTAACTAGATGGACACAAGTCTGAGTGAACACTGGGAGTTGGTGATGGACAGTGCTGCGATTCATGGAGTCGCAAAGAGTCGGACACGACTGAGCGACTGAACTGAACTGAAACATCTCTACTGGATATCGATTGTAGTGTGTACAAAATCAAACATATGACCACCTCTCACATGTCTTTCCCTAATACTCAATCCATTTTAGATACCTGACACCCTTGCTTTCCTAGACAGTGCCAGGCACATTCTTGCTCCAAGGCCTCTGTGCAGCTATGTCCCCAGTTGTCTCTATGACTTGCTCCCTCATCTTCTTTTAAGTCTTAAAAACCACCATCTCAGTGAAGTCTTCCTACCATCCTGTTTTAAAATCAGAACACCTTCCATATTCTCTATTACAGTTTGCTTCATTTTTCTCTGTAGCACATATTACCATCTAACATTATATATTTTTAAAGTTTATTCATTCTCCCTGCTTAAATGTGCTGTTGAACCACTTTAGTGAATTTTTCATTTGTTACTGTGCTTTAGCTACAGAATTTCTATTTGCTTCCTTTTTTAAAAATAACCTCTAATTGGCAGTCTTTATTTGATGAGACATCATTCTCATGGTTTCCTTTAGTTCTTTGTATAGGATTTGGTTTAGTTCTTTAAGCATATTTAAGATAGATGATTTAAAGTCTTTGCCTAAATCTAGTAACTAAACTTCTTCAGGAATTAATTCTACTAGTTTTTTTCCAGTTTGGGAATATAGAAACCCAAATGAACTTTTTGGCTAACCCAGTGACTGAAATAAAGCATTGTGTAACTTTAAGGTACACAACATGATGATTTGTTACACTTGTATATTGGAAAGTGATTCCCACAGAAGGATTAACATCTCCATCACCTCACATAATTGCCGTTTACTTTTTTGTAGTGAGAACGTGTAAGATTTATTCTTTTAGCAACTTTAAAGTATATAGTACAGTATTGTTACCTATAATTGCTATGCTATAGGTTAGATCCCCTAATGTTTTTCATTATATAATTGGAAGTTTGTGCAATTTGACCAACATCTCCCCTTTTCCCCCAGTCCCTAGCAACCACCATTCTAAGCTCTTTGTGGTCAGCTTTTGTAGATTCCATATATAAGTGATTCCATACAGTAGCTGTCTGTCTCTGATTTACCTCACTTATTAGAATGCCCTCAAGGTCCATCCATGTTTGTCTTAAAAGGTGAGATTTCCTTGTTTCTCATGGCTGAGAAATGAGATGTTCTCATTGTGTGTGTGTGTATTTTTTACATACATGTATTTTACACACACATATATTTTTTTACATACATATATGGCACATCTTTATCCATTCATCCATAGATGGCCACGTATATCGTTTCCATACCTTAGCTACTGTGAACAATTTTGCAATAAAAATTGGAGTGAAGATATCTCTTTTTCCTGATTTCCTTTCCTTTGGATAGATAGCCAGAACTAGAATTGCTGGATCATAATGGTTCTGCTTTTAATTTTTTGAGGAACTGCTGTACTGTTTTCTATAGAGGCTAGTTGTTGTTGTCGTTCAGTGGCTAAGTCGTGTGCAGTCTCTGTGACAACATGGACTGCTAGATAGATAGATAGTTAGAGGCTATACCAATTTATGTTCCCACCAACTTGCCAGTACTTGTTATCTCTTGTCTTCTTGAAAATAGCCAGTCTCTCAGGTGTGAGGTGATATATCACTGTGGTTATGATTTGCATTTCCCTGATGACTAGTGATATTTAGCACCACTTCATGTAACTGCTGGCCATTTGTGTATTGTCCTTGGAAAAAATGTCTGTTTAATTCCTGTGTCCATTTTATTTACTTATTTTTTAAAGGGATGAAGATAAATTTTATTTTTTGAAACAACTATTAGAATAGAGGAAAAGAGACCACAGTATAGAAGTTGGCTCAATTCTGAATGCAGGATGGGTATTTGCAGCCAAGGAGCAGGGTTGGGGTGGGAAGAGTGGGTGGAAAATTATTAAGAGGAAATATCAGGGGTAGGGGAGATTCTGGTTCCCCTGACTTAACTGGTTTCTTGCTGAAACTAGATTCTACAGGGAAGGACCCAGAAAAGCCCAAATTTGAGGACTCGCTGAGAAAATCACTCACAGGAGCCTGAGCAAATTTGGGTCAAAGAGAGAGTCTTTGTCAAGACCCAGGATCTGAGTTCAGGGAAGGAAGGTGGGGAGTGTAGGGGATTGAATGGTAGTCCCCAAAACAATATGCCCATGCCCTAAACCCCAGAACCTCTGGCTATGAAAGAAGAGTCTTTGCAGATGTAATTAAGAATCTTAGGATCATCCTGGATTATCTGAGTGAACTTAAATCCAATAACAAGCATCCTTCTAAGAGACAAAAGTGAAGGAAACGCAGACACACAAGAAGTCCATGTGAAGACAGAGGCAACTGCCCATTTTAAGATCAGATGGTTGGTTTTTGTTACTGTTACTCAGTTGTATGAGTTCTTTATATTTTGGATAGTAATTTTTTTTCAGATATGGTTTGCAAATATTTTCTCCTGTTGTACAGGTTATCTGTTCATTTTGATTGTTTCTTTTGCTATGCTAAAATGTTTTAGTTTGATTCAGTCTCCTTTATTTTTGCCTTTGTTGCTTTTGGTATCATGTCCAAAAAATTGTCACCAAAACCCATGTCAGGGTGCTTTTATTCATGTTTTCTTTTAGGAACTTTATGGTTTCAGGTCTTATGTTAAGGTCTTAAATTCATTTCAGGTTAATTTTTTGAGTGGTATAAGATAGGGGTCCAAATTCATTTTTTTTCCAGTATGTTAGCTTTCTCAGCACCATTTATTGAAGAGATTATATTTTCCCATTGATTATTGGCTCCCTTTGAAATATTATTTGACTGTATATGTGAGGATTTATTTCTCTGTTCTTGATTATGTTCCATGGGGTTTTGTGTGTTCTTTATGCTAATACCATACTGTTGATTACTACAGCTTTGTAATGGTATTTGAAACCAGGAAGTACAGTATCTAGCTTTGTTCTCTCTCAGGATTGCTTTAGTTATTTGGGGTCTTCTGTGTTCCATATAAATTTGAGGATTGTTTTTACTGTTTCTAGGGAAATTGTCATTGGAATTTTGAAAGTAATTAAAATTTATAGATTACTCTCAGTACTGTGGACATTTTGACAATACTAATTTTTCCAGTCCATGAACATGGGATATTTGTCTCTTCTTTAATCCGTTTCATCCGTGTTTTGTAGTTTTCAGTGTACAGATTTTACCTTCTTGGTAAAATTTATTTCTAAATATTTTACTTTTTTATGGTATTGTAAATAGGATTGTTCTGTTTTTTTTTTCAGATAGTTAGTGTATGGAAATATTATCCTGCAACTTTACTGAATTTATTAATTCTAAGTTTTTGGGTGGCCCCTTGGGGATTTTCTGTATATCATTTGCAAGTGAAAACAACTTCTTCCTTTTTGAGTTGTATTCTTTTTTTCTTGCTTAATTGCTCTGGCTAGAATTTACAGTATTGTGCTGAATTTCCAGTTCTGTGTTCCACTACTGTGAGTGGTTAGAATGGACACCTTGTCTTGTTCGTGATCTTAGAAGGAAAGATTTCAGCCTTTCATCATTGAGTATGCTGTTGACTGTGGGCTTGTCATGTTTAGGTATGTTCTCACTATACCCCATTTTTGGGCTTTTATTATGAAAGGATATTGAACTTTGTCATTACTTTTTCTACAACTTCTGAGCTAGTCATGTGATTTTTGTCTTTCATTTTCTTACTGTGATATCACATTTATTGATTTGCAGGTTTTGAAACATCTTTGCCCCCCAAGGATAGCTCTCACTTAAATTCTGATCTATGTTCCTTTTAATGTGCTGTTAAATTTGATTTCCTGGTAGTTTACTGATTGCAAGTTTGTACATCAGGGGTATTGGTCTCTAGTTTTCTGTTCGTGTATTGTCCTTATCTGGCTTTGGTATGAGAGTAATTTTGGCCAAACGATGGTGATTTTACCAATTACCAGTTGAGAAGTGTTCCTCCTTCAATTATTTGGTAAAAATTTGAGAAAGATTGGTTATTCTTTAAATGTTTCACCAGGGAAACCATTTGGTCCTGGAATTTTCTCTTGGGGGTCTTTTTTGATTACTGACTCAATCTGCTTATTCATTACTGATCTCTTCATATTTTCTGTTCTCCATGATTCTGTTTTGGTTATTTATTTCTAGGAATTCTATCCAATTCTTCTAGGTTATCTAATTTGTTGGCATTTTATTCCTAGTAGTCTTTTAGTGATCCTTTGTATCTGTGGTATCAGTTGTAATGTCTCTTCTTTTGTTTATGATATTTATTTGAGTCTTCAGCCTTTTTTTTCAGTCTAGCTAAAGTTTTGAAACTATTTTGTTGAGTAGTTTTTAAAAAGTTCTTACTTTCATTAATCTTTTCTGTGGTTTTCCTAGTCTTTATTTTATTTATGTCTACTCTGATCTTTGTTCCTTTCTTCTACTAACTCTGGACTTAGTTCATTCTTTTTCAAGTCGAGGTATAAAATTAGGTTGTTTGAGATAGTTCTTATTTCTTAATGTAGGCATTTATTTCCTATAAACTTCCCTCTTGAAGTACTTTTGGTGCATCCTATTCATTGTGATATTTTGTGTTTCTGTTTGTCTCAAGATATTTTTAATTTCCCTTTTGATTTCTTCCTTTGACCCTTTAGTTGTTCAGGAGTGTATTGCTTAATTTCCAGATTTTTGTGACTGTTTCCAGTTTTCTTTCTGTAACTGATTTCCAATTTCATACTATTAGAGTCCAGAAAAATATTTGGTATGGTTTCAGTCTTAAATTTGCTAAGACTTGTATAACCTCTCTAGGAGAATGTTCCATGGGGGTTTGAGAAGAGTGTATTCTGCTGTTGAATAAATATTATACATATGCCTACAAGGTCCATTGGTCTAAAGTAAGTAAGTGAAGTCGCTCAGTCATGTCTGACTCTTTGCGACCCCATGGACTGTAGCCCACCAGGCTCCTCCATCCATGGAGGCAGGTTACTGGAGTGGGTTGCCATTTCCTACTCCAGGGGATCTTCCCAACCCAGGGATCGAACCCAGGTCTTCCGCATTGCGGGCAGATGCTTTACCATCTGAGCCACCAGGGAATCCCAGCTTATTTTTAAAGGAGTTAAGTATAGTTCAAATGGAATGTTTCCTTCTTGATCGTTCTCTCAGTATAGTCTATCCGTTGTTGAAAGTGAGATGCTGACATCTCCTGCTATTATTGTATTGTTCTCTCTTTCTCCCTTCATTTGTTGTTCACTCACTAAGTCATGTCCGACTCTTTGCAACTCCATGGGCTACAGCATGCCAGGCTACCCTGTCATTCATGCTATCTCCTGGAGTTTGCTAACTTTCATGTACATTGAATCAGTGATGCTATCTAACCATCTCATATCTCCCTTCATATCTGTTGTATGTGTGCTCAGTCACTTCAGTCATGCCCAACTCTTTGTGACCCTATGGACTGTAGCCTGCCAGGCTCCTCTGCCTGTGGGATTTTACAAGAATACTGGAGTGGGTTCTAACTGATACAGGGAATCTTCCCACCCCAAGGATCAAACCTGCATCTCCTGCATAGCAGGTGGATTCTTTACCCACTGAGCCACCTAGGAAGCCCTCTTATCTATTAGCATTTACTTATACATTTAATATGTTCCAGTGTTATATCCATATAACTTACAGTTGTTATAGCCTCTTTGAATTGACCCCTTTATCATTTTATAGTGACCTTAATTGTTTCCCATTACAGGTTTTGAGTCAAAGCCTATTTTTTAGAATATGGGTAGCTATCCCTGCTCTTTTGGTTTCCACTTCTGTAAAATAACTTTCTTTCCCTGCACTTTGAGCCTATGTGTGTCTTTAAAGCTGAAGTGAGTTGCTTGTAGGTAGCATGTAGTTGGGTCTTGTTTTCTTTTTTCCACCCAACTACTTTATGCCTTTTGATTGGGAAAATGAATTCATCTACATTTGGAGTAATTATTATTAATAGTAGGTAGGGACTTAGTTATGCTATCTTATTCTTTTTTGATTGTTTTGTGTTTCCTTTGCTCCTTTCTTCTTTTGCTGTCTTTCTTTGTGAATAATGGTTTTTCATATACTTCAGTTCCCTTCTATTCCTTTTTTTTTTTTTTATCTAATCTAAGTTTTGCTTTGTGGTTACCATGAATCTTACATAAAACATAGATATAATAGCAACTTAACTTTGATTGCATATGAAAAACTTAACACTTTTACCCCCCTTTCATTTTACGATTTTGATGTCACAGTTTACCTCTTTTTATACTGTGTATTCATTAACAATTATTTTAGAATTAAAAAATTTTTTAAATTATGTTTTTTAAAAAAACTCTTGTCCTTTAACTTTTATCATTCATGGGTGATTGTTTAAGATAGTGTTTTCCCGGAGCTCTCAAACACCTGGTGAAAGTGGCTGCAACCGATTCACAGACCACTGCAGGGTCCACAGCTTGGGTCCTGTTATCCAACAAACTGGCGGGTGAGACTTCTCCCAGGTCCCTTTGCATGTGAGGTTGGATTCCACAGCTCCCATAAAGGTACTTTTCTCTAAGAATGTGTGCCAAGTTATTGCAGGGGCGAGCGATGGAGCACAGTGAGAGACATCTTATTGCGCTACCTTGCTGAGGCCACTCCTTATGTTGCTACAGTGGGCATTTTGAATATTACAACATGGCAACTCTGGAAATCAGACTCTCACCCTTCCCCTTCCCCAGGGTTTGTTGTTAAGATTTGTTGTTTTTTATTTAGACTTTTCTGAACTGGTTTCTGAATTCTTTGTTTTATGTGGTCATTGAAGTCTCTTAGTGTAGTGGTCAGCTAGTGATTTGCCTTATTCCTGGAACTGAATTATCTCTGTCTTTGCTGGTGAGTTCTGTGTACATATTGGTATCTTTGATGTCAATGCTCACTGTCTTCAATACTTAACCAGAAAGTTAAGAATCCCTATGGACAAGAATCCCTTAGAAGAAGTGGAGTAGCCCTCATAGTCAACAAAAGAGTATGAAATGCAGCACTTGGATGCAGTCTCAAAAATGACAGAATGATCTCTGGTTGTTTCCAAGGCAAACCATTCATTATCACAGTAATCCAAGTTTATACCCCCAAACAGTAATGCTGAAGAAGCTGCAGTTGAACGGTTCTATGAAGACCTACAAGACCTTCTAGAACTAACACCCAAAAAAGATGTTGTTTTCATTATAGGGGACTGGAATGCAAAAGTAGGAAGTCAAGAGATCCCTAGAGTAACAGGCAAATTTGGTCTTAGAGTACAAAATGAAGCAGGGCAGAGACTTAACACTTTTGCCAAGAGAACACACTGGTCATAGCAAACACCCTCTTCCAACAACACAAGAGAAGACTCTACACATGGACATCACAAGATGGTCAATACTGAAATCAGATTGATTATATTCTTTGCAGCCAAAGATGGAAAAGCTCTATACAGTCAGTGAAAACAAGACCTGGAGCTGACTGTGGGTCAGATCATGAACTCCTTATTGCCAAATTCAGACTTAAATTGAAAGTAGGGAAAACCTCTAGACCATTCAGGTATGACCTAAATCAAATCCCTGATGATTATACAGTGGAAGTGACACATAGATTCAAGGGATTAGACTGATAGAGTGCCTGAAGAACTATGAATGGAGTTTTGTGATATTGTACAGGAGGCAGTGATCAAGACCATCCCCAAGAAAAAGAAATGCAGAAAGGCAAAATGGTTGTCTGAGGAGGCCTTTAAAATAGCTGAGAAGAGAAGCTAAAGCCAAAGGAGAAAAGGAAAGATATAACCATTTGAATGCAGAGTTCCAAAGAATAGCAAAGAGAGATAAGAAAGCCTTCCTCAGTGATCAGTGCATAGAAATAGAGGAAAACAATAGAATGAGAAAGACGAGATATCTCTTCAAGAAAATTATATATACCAAGGGAACATTTCATGCAGAGATGGTCACAATAAAGGGCAGAAATTATATGGACCTAACTGAAGCAGAAGATACTAAGAAGAGGTGGCCAGAATACACAGAAGAATTATATAAAAAAGATCTTAATGACACAGGTAACCACGGTGGTGTGATCACTCACCTAGAGCCAGACATCCTGGAATGTGAAGTCAAGTGGGCCTTAGGAAGGATCATTATGAACAAAGCTAGTGGAGGTGATGGAATTCCAGTTGAGCTCTTTCAAATCCTAAAAAGAGATGCTGTGTTAAAGTGCTACACTCAATATGCCAGCAAATTGGACAACTCAGCAGTGGCCACAGGACTGGAAAAGGTCAGTTTTCATTCCAATCCCAAAGAAAGGCAATGCCAAAGAATGCTCAAACTACTACACAATTGCACTCATCTCACACGCTAGTAAAGTACTGCTCAAACTTCTCCAAGCCAGGCTTCAGCAGTATGTGAAACATGAACTTCCAGATGTTCAAGCTAGATTTAGAAAAAGAGGAACCAGAGATCAAATTTGCCAACATCCATTGGATCATGGAAAAAGCAAAAGAGTTCCAGAAAAACATCTATTTCTGCTTTATTGACTATGCCAAAGCCTTTGACTGTGTGGACCAAAACAAACTGTGGAAAATTCTGAAAGGGATGGGAATACCAGACAACCTGACCTGCCTCTTGAGAAACCTATATGCAGGTCAGGAAGCAATAGTTAGAACTGGACATGGAACAACAGACTGGTTCCAAATCAGGAAGGAGTATATTATCACCCTGCTTATTTAACTTATATGCAGAGTACATCATGAGAAACACTGGGCTGGATGAAGCACAAGCTGGAATCAAGATTGCCAGGAGAAATATCAATAACCTCAGATATGCAGATGACACCATCCTTATGGCAGAAAGTGAAGAACTAAAGAGCCTCTTGACGAGAGTGAAAAAGCTGGCTTAAATCTCAACATTCAGAAAACTAAGATCATGGCATCCAGTCCCATCACTTCATGGCAAATAGATGGGGAAACAGTGTCAGACTTTATTTTGGGGGGCTCCAAAGTCACTGCAGATGGTGAGTGCAGCCTTAAAATTAAAAAATGCTTACTCCTTGGAAGGAAAGTTAGGCCCAACCTAGAGAGCATATTCAAAAGCAGAGACATTACTTTGTCAACAAAAATCCATCTAGTCAAGGCTATGGTTTTTCCAGTGGTCATGTATGAATGTGAGAATTTGACTATAAAGAAAGCTGAGCACTGAAGAATTGATGCTTTTGAAAGAAGGTGTTGGAGAGAGTCCCTTGGACTGCAAGGAGGTCCAACCAGTCCATCCTAAAGCAGATCAGTCCTGGGTGTGCATTAGAAGGACTCATCTTGAAGCTGAAGCTCCAATATGATTGAAAGAACTGCCTCATTGGAAAAAGACCCCGATGCTGGGAAAGATTAAAGGTGGGAGGAGAAGCGGACAACAGAGGATGAGATGGTTGGATGGCATCACTGACTCAATGGACATGAGTTTGAGTGAACTCCGGGAGTTGGTGATGGACAGGGAGGCCTGGAGTGCTGCAGTCTGTTGGGTTGCAGAGTCAGACACAACTGAGCAACCGAAATGAACTGAACCAGAAAGTTTACAACTCTGGCTTAGCCTTCCCTTGCATAGAGCCTCATGTCAGCTAGAGATTTGGGAACTTAGTGCTTTTTCGGGTCTTTTCTGAGAACGTGCCCAACCTTGGGCACACATGTGGCCTTCTAGATTTTCAGGAGTGTGTGGGAGTTTTCAAAGCCCTTATTCCCCAAAACATCACAGTCCTCAGCCTTATTCCCCAAAACATCACAGTCCTCAGCCTTATTCCCCAAAACATCACAGTCCTCAGCCTTTCTTTCTAAGCTTTTCCATTTGTCTATTAATTACCCCAACTGTATGTACTTAGTCTTCAATGTTTTCAACAAATGCCCACCTGCACCCCTGGGAGAATTTCTAATTAGGCAAAAATGATAGAAATCTCAGATGCTGTTGAAAATGTAGGCTAATTTTTAAGCAAAATTGTATGGCTGGGTTTTTTTTTTTTTCTGTTTGGTACTCAATAATATTGTACAGTTGAGCCATTCTCCCCCATTACTTAGGGACTAGTACTTGTTGATGAATTTTTTAGATGTCATGGCAGAGTACAATAATATTAAGCAATGCAGGATCTTCTACTTTGCACTTTGGCTCATGTCAAAAAGTAAGGAACTGAAGAGCATGTGGTTTCACCCTATGAGAGAAGTGATCAGGCTGAGCATGGAAAGAATGGTACTCAAGATCCAATGGGTCAAGACTGACCTTTCAGCAAGCGTGACTGCAGTGCATTTACTTGCAAGAGCTTCTTATATTCTTCCCATTTGCATTCTCACAGAACAGTGAAATTGATCTCATTGGAGAAATCACCTTTAGGCAGACCATCTTGCCTTGAGTCTTACTTAAGTTCTTGCTTCTATTTGCTCCCTCTTTTTATTTGATTTTAATGTTGGTTGTCTTTTCAATGCTGTGTTCCAAGCAGCCACATACTCTTTAAATACTTTATACACAAAGCTACCTTAAGTGAAAGTGAAGTGGCTCAGTTGTGTCCAACTTTTTGCGACCCCATGGACTGTAACCCACCAGGCTCCTCTGTCCGTGGGATTCTCCAGGCAAGAATACTGGAGTGGGTTGCCATTTCCTTCTCCAGGGGATCTTCCCAACCCAGGGACTGACCTGGGTCTCCTGCATTGCAGGCAGATGCTTTATCCTCTGAGCCACATTTTAATTCTGTCTTTTTTCCTTTTCCAAGAGCTGGGGTGGTAAGGAGAATGGCTTTGGACTAGCAGAATGTTGCAGAGATTTGCATATGATGGTAAGTAACTGACATTTGAGTATCTTTTGACAGAACTTGTGTGATTTCTCTTTGAGCCTTACTTTACAATTAATATATGGCATTTAAAGTTGTCACTTCACATCAGGATTTTGAGGAACCTGAGATCAGTTGAGACATAGCTACCTTTTCTAGAAGTGCTTCGGTCCTTAATGTGCTGGTGGTTGCTGAAGAATCTCAGAAACACAGTGTATGATCCTATGATCTCTTGAATAAGAAACTGCTTTTGTTGAGTTATCTTGAAAGTGATGAAAAATCCCAGAAATTACACTTCCTTGCATTCTCTCACTGGAACTATCAGAACTCTGGGTAGTCTGGCATGATTATAAGACTGACTGCTTGGAGAACAGGTCTGCCATTTTGGTTATTGAGAACTTGGAATATTTTGTGTGCTTTCCATGTTTACCCCTCATGCCTATCCTGCTCATACTTTAAGCTATGTTTAGGTTATGAACTCAAGCCATCCTCCCCTCTGCTCTGATACGTTGCTATAGAACCACAAAGCACAATTGAATTATTATAATACAATTCCATGCAAAGAAGTAGCTGTATTTTCCAACACATATACTGCTTCTTTTGTTAGTTTTTCATGTATAGGACAAATGGATACAATGAAATTTAGTGTAATTATCTTAGCAACCCTCCCCCCCCAGGAGAATGGTTCTTTTTCTGGTCAGAGAAAACTATAAATAGAACAAATTACTTTTCCACCTTAGCTGGTATGCTTTATTTATATTAGTGAATATTAAGTAATATGGGAGATGAATGTTATCTGTTTTAATAATTAAAGCTGTGTAAATCTTAAAGGGCATTCAGTTTGGAATTCTAAGGAAATTATTTTCATCTTAAAGTTTAGGTGATTAATTCTGAGGCTCCTTATATATATCAAGCTTGTTCTTGGCCACTTGAGCAAAACAGTATGATACACTCTACTAGGTTTGTATGGTGTCTGTTATGATGTTGGTCTTGACTTATATTAAGAAATCATCCACCCTTTTATTTATTGATATTTGGCATATCATGGGACTTTGAAAATTTTGTGTACTTTAAAAGAAAGTAGTACATGTTTTAAAAATTCCAAGAATACAAAGGGGTATATAATAATTCTCTACCCCCAGAGGCAACCACTGCTACTGGTTTCTTTCAAAGACACACTTTAATGGGCATGCTGTTGCAGTCTTATTTGCCATGTTGCTTTTCTAGAGTTAAGTAACATTTGTTGTCAGAGTCTGGTTTATATTGACTTGGTATCTGCCTGTGCAGAAAAGCAATTGGATATCGAGAAATGATATAGGATGTTATGGAAAAATGCATTTAAAGAATTATAAAGATATGCCCATGAGGCATAGTTTGAATAAAATATTTCAAAAGGTGATGATATTAACTTAAGATTTCCATAAGATGTTCTTTTCCATTCTCAAACTAGTACCTAGACCCTTGTGTTTGTCCTTCACCCTTGAATTTTTATTCATTATTGGGACAGGCTTGCCTCTCTCTTCCCTCTTGAGGATAGCTGCAGTCAAAATTGATCTCTTGAAGGAAAGAACAGCTGATAACTTGAGTTATCAGTAAGGAATATGAAAGCTTTTGGAGCTGTGGGCTCCACTGTCCTGATTTTGTATTACAAGACTTCTGAGCTTTGCTAAAACAAGGAATGAAGGCACTATAGCTGCTGATGACACTCCTGATTCTGCTGTCACAGTGAGTTGGACAAGTAGCTAAGACTGAGGGAAGATTTAGGAGAAGATAGTATCTGATTCTTTCATGTACTTTTTACACAGAAATACCCACCCAGTGCCACTACACTACACTTTGAATTCTATGCAGACCCTGGGGCTGAAGTCAAAATTGAGAAAAGGGTGAGTCTCATTCACATTTGTTCTAATAGAGTCAATGATCTGTACCTTGGGTTGACTTTCTAGGACTTATCAGTAAAATTAGAGAATGATGTTGAGATACATAGCTGCCCTTCCAAGATAAATATATCCAGCTGCTTCTCAGGAATAAGTGTTCATTGTTTGCCCAGCTGATAGGTTTGAATCTTACTTACATTGGAACTGTCAAAAGGCAGGACTGTTTATAAGGCAGTGTTAGGACTGGTATATTTTTCTCGGTCTCAGTTGAGAATTCCACCATTTAGTATTGGGTTGGCCAAAAAGTTCATCCGGTTTTTGGAAAAACCCAGACAAACTTTTTGGCCAACCCAGTATAATAGTCTAGTGATTGGTTCAACTTTCTCTGCTCAAGCCAGCCTCCATGAAGTCTGTGTATTGCTTACAGGGCCCTGTTTCAATTATCTGGTCATTTCATACATTCTTTTGAGAAGATAGCAGAATTCACTTTGGTTTAGAAGTGGTCTAATAAATAAGATCCTTTTTCCTTCTACTTAAAATATATGCTCAGTCGCTCAGTTGTGTCCAACTCTTAGTGACCCCATGGACTGCAGCCTACCAGGCTTCTCTGTCCATGGGATTTTCCAGGCTGGAGTGGTTTGCCATTGCCTTCTCCATGCATATTTACAGAGAACCCATTTTCATGTATTCAGTCTTTGCTGTGAATATGAAGGCTGTGTGTATTAAATAAAGTTTAAAAGGGATGAGGAAGAATATGAAATGTATCTGGCTATGTACATTATTTTTAATCTGGTTTCAAAGAAGCTTTGCTGAGAATGTATAACATGAGCATTTCATCCCCATGGAAAAGAAATGCAACAAAGCAAAATGGCTGTCTGAGGAGGCCTTACAAATAGCTCTGAAAAGAAGAGAAGTGAAAAGTAAAGGATAAAAGGAAAGATATAAGCATCTGAATGCAGAGTTCCAAAGAATAGCAAGAAGAGATAAGAAAGCCTTCTTCAGCGATCAATGCAAAGAAATAGAGGAAAACAACAGAATGGGAAAGACTAGAGATCTCTTCAAGAAAATTAGAGATACCAAGGGAACATTTCATGCAAAGATGGGCACAATAAAGGACAGAAATGGTAGGTACCTAACAAAAGCAGAAGGTATTAAGAGGTGGCAAGAATACACAGAAGAACTGTACAAAAAAGATCTTCACAACCCGGATAATCACGATGGTATGATCACTCATCAAGAGCCAGACATCCTGGAATGTGAAGTCCAGTGGGCCTTAGGAAGCATCACTACGAACAAAGCTAGTGGAGGTGATGGAATTCCAGTTGAGCTCTTTCGAATCCTGAAAGATGATGCTGTGAGAGTGCTGCACTCAATATGCCAGCAAATTTGGAAAACTCATCGGTGACCACAGGACTGGAAAAGGTCAGTTTTCATTCCAGTCCCAAAGAAAGGCAATGCCAAAGAATGCTCAAACTACTGCACAATTGTACTCATCTCACATGCTAGTAAAGTAATGCTCAAAATTCTCCAAGCCAGGCTTCAGCAATACGTGAACTGTGAACTCCCTGATGTTCAAGCTGGTTTTAGAAAAAGAGGAACCAGAGATCAAATTGCCAACATCTGCTGGATCATGGAAAAAGCAAGAGAGTTCCAGAAAAACATCTATTTCTTTTTTATTGACTATGCCAAAGCCTTTGACTGTGTGGATCACAATAAACTGTGGAAAATTCTGAAAGAGATGGGAATACCAGACCACCTGACCTGCCTCTTGAGAAATCTGTATCCAGGTCAGGAAGCAACAGTTAGAACTGGACATGGAACAACAGACTGGTTCCAAATAGGAAAAGGAGTGCGTCAAGGCTGTATATTGTCACCCTGTTTATTTAACTTCTATGCAGAATACATCATGAGAAACGCTGGACTGGAAGAAACACAAGCTGGAATCCAGATTGCCGGGAGAAATATCAATAACCTCAGATATGCAGATGACACCACCCTTATGGCAGAAAGTGAAGAGGAACTAAAAAGTCTCTTGATGAAAGTGAAAGAGGAGAGTGGAAAAGTTGGCTTAAAGCTCAACATTCAGAAAACGAAGATCATGGCATCCTGTCCCATCACTTCATGGGGAAACAGTGCAAACAGTGTCAGACTTTATTTTTCCGGGCTCTAAAATCACTGCAGATGGTGACTGCAGACACGCAATTAAAAGACGCTTACTCCTTGGAAGAAAAGTTATGACCAACCTAGATAGCATATTCAAAAGCAGAGACATTACTTTGCCGACTAAGGTCCATCTAGTCAAGGCTCTGGTTTTTCCAGTAGTCATGTATAGATGTGAGGGTTGGACTGTGAAGAAGGCTGAGCACTGAAGAATTGATGCTTTTGAACTGTGGTGTTGGAGAAGACTCTTGAGAGTCCCTTGGACTGCAAGGAGATCCAACCAGTCCATTCTGAAGGAGATCAACCCTGGGATTTCTTTGGAAGGAATGATGCTAAAGCTGAAACTCCAGTACTTTGGCCACCTCATGCGAAGAGTTGACTCATTGGAAAAGACTCTGATGCTGGGAGGGATTGGGGGCAGGAGGAGAAGGGGATGACAGAGGATGAGATGGCTGGATGGCATCACTGACTCGATGGACGTGAGTCTGCGTGAACTCCGGGAGTTGGTGATGGACAGGGAGGCCTGGTGTGCTGCGATTCATGGGGTCACAAAGAGTCGGACACGACTGAGTGACTGAACTGAAAGAACACTTTGATTTTTGAGAGCATACAGTTGAGTCTTCTATGTAGGGTAACATCTTATTTTTCAGATAGCTCTTGGCAGTCCTATGGCATGGGGAAGCTAAGGTATACAGTGACTCCTAACAACTCTCTTATCTTTCTAATTTCAGACATCTAGTAACACACTACATTATATTCACATAGAGCAACTTGACAAGGTAAGAGGAATATTTGACTGTTGATTAGTTCTAAAATTTAGTTCACTTTTTTGTTCCTAACTATCTTTTCTCATAATGTAGATTTCAGAAAGCCCTTCTGAAATCATGGAGTCTCTTACCAAAATGTACAGCATTCCTAAGGATAAGCAGGTATGATATATCTTATAAATATCTAAATAATATCCATATAGATCAGACTATTGTGCTGGAGTGGGGAGATAGCATAGCAGAAAGAATGGAGTCACACCATGTTCAAATTAGTCTCTGTGGGCTTTAGTTTCCTCATCTTTTATGAGGGCAACACTTACTGGCTTCCTAGGTCCTTGTACAGTTTGAGGAAAACAGAAGCAGCTTTATTCACCATGAATATCTAAGAGGTGGTAGCTTAACACTTGGATACCAAAGGAGAAAACATTTCGTTGTGTTATATTTTTTCTGCTCATTGTAATGGTGATCAGATATTTAATTTAATTAATAATCAGAACTCTTGCCAAATGTCAAGAGCCAAATGAGTAAGACTTAGCCCTCCCTCAGAAAGTATAGTCACCTTTTCCATTGGTTTCCTAATTTAGGTCTTATGTCTCTACAGATGCTGTTATTTACACACATACGGCTGGCCCATGGCTTTTCTAATCACAGGAAGCGATTGCAAGCTGTTCAGGCCAGGCTACATGCAATATCTATATTAGGTAAGCAAATAACATGTAACAGGTTCTGGTTAGGCAGTTTAGATTTGATTTCCTTTGAAGTTCATCTGTCTTTGTTGGTATGGGCTCATTGTAGTTACCTAGCTGGCAAGTTAAATTGTAATCAAATTGCCAGCATTTCTAGTGTTCACTGTATTCATCATTCTTGGGCTCCTTAATGTTGGATCAGAAAGAGGATATTTATGATTCACACATCACATAGGTTTAGTGGGTGTTTTTTGTTTTGTTTTTTTTTAATGAGTGTTCAGATAATCATCTTCCCTTAGACCCTATTTTTCCTCTTGCCAGTTCATTTTCCTCTCTTTGGGAGTGTAACTTTGAAATTCATTAAATAATACTGTGCATTTTACTTTTTCTTGTAGAGTAGTATAGTGGAAATCACACTGGTTTCGGAGTCAGTCGTGGGCTTTCACCCTGACTTTGTAGATTATTAGGCACCTGTTTATCCTTTTGGCCTCATTTTCCTGATTTAATGTTGGAACAATATGTATTTTATAAGCTGATCTGAGGATTAAATGAAAAAACCGATGAAGTACTCTCAAGTTTTACTACAGTGTCATACAAGTTTCTGATTTCGTCTGCAGTAGTCCATCAGTTCTGTTCTTTATAGCTTGTGTAAGTTTCGAGTGTAAAACAGAAATAAATGAGTTATCAAGTAGTGATGTTACAAAGAATCAATTCTTCTCTTTTTATACTTAAATTTCTGAAAATCCTTGCTCAAGACAATTGATACCATTAATAGGAGAATTGGTTTGGTGGGTGTTTGGGGCTTATAACTATATTTGATGCAATCTTCTGAAATTCAATGATTTTGTCCTCCAATGCTGGTGGGAAGGGAGTCCTTCCCCAGATCCAGTAGATGCCGAAAGGTCTGTCATTGGGCAGTGGCTTGACCACTGCCTTCTTGCCTAAAGTGTTTATTTCTCCTTTTGCAGTGTATTCCAATGCCTTGCAGGAGTCAGCAAACAGTATCTTGTATAATGGGTTGATAGAGGAGTTGGTAGATGTCCTTCAGATAACAGATAAGCAGCTTATGGTAAGTATTTGTTAGATTCTTTACCAGCTGAGCCACCAGGGAAATCCCAAGAATACTGGAGTGGGTAGCCTATTCCAGTGGATCTTCCTGACCCAGGAATCGAACCGAGGTCTTCTGCATTGCAGGCGGATTCTTTACGAGCTGAGCTACTTTACTTTCTGTTTTCATAGGAGATTAAAGCTGCTTCTTTACGAACGTTAACATCAATTGTCCACTTGGAGAGAACTCCCAAACTCAGCAGTATTATTGACTGTACTGGAACTGCCTCCTACCATGGATTTTTGCCTGTACTTGTGCGAAACTGTATCCAGGCCATGATTGGTAAGTTTTTGTGGTTATTATCCTGGGCACCTAAAGGAACCCTAACCTTTGCTTTGTCTGCCTTTGTTTAACATGCTGCCAACTTAACACCAACTTCTGAACTTGCTCTTTCTCTTCTCTCTCAACTTCCCTTGTAGACCCTTCCATGGATCCATACCCTCACCAGTTTGCCACTGCTCTCTTCTCTTTTTTATACCATCTGGCCAGCTACGATGCTGGTGGCGAAGCCTTGGTCTCCTGTGGAATGATGGAAGCCTTATTGAAGGTGCTCTACTTACTTTTTTAAAATAAGTACATTTGGGGGGAAAATCAACTAAAAGAAGGTACAGAGTTATAAGTTTGAAGTGGTTCACAGTGAGGATAGTTAGCATAAGAAAGCTTACCCAGAAAATGTTATACTTGATTTCTCAAGTTTGGCCTTCTAGTTATCTCATTAACAACTTTTAAGATCAGCTATTTCCATTATTAAGAATTGATCATAGTCCAGCATGGTATAATAGGAGGCCCTGGGTACTAATTAAGATATTGCCACATCTCCTCATGACCTTAAGCATGATAGGCTTTGCCATGTGCTAGGCCCCAGTTACCAGCTCTTTTCTCCCTGAATATTTTATTTAATCCTGAAAGGTAATTTATGTCCCTGTTACTTCAGGCAGTTGAGTCCCAGAAGTGATAGAGCTGTCATTTGGCAAGCACCAAAAATCAAACATATTTTTTCCTGCTGTACCATGGTGCCTCCCTGAGACCCTAGACTGCATGTTTCCAAAAGAATACTTTATTACAGCTTTCATTTGATTGGTTTTACTTTTTTCTTTCCCTAATAGGTCATAAAGTTTCTTGGCGATGAACAGGACCAGATAACATTTGTCACCAGAGCTGTCAGAGTGGTTGACCTTATCACCAACCTGGACATGGCAGCTTTTCAATCCCATAGTGGACTTTCTATCTTCATTTATAGACTTGAGGTATATGAGGAGTACTTTGCATATACTTAGATATAGTGTTGCTATGCCTAGAAACTAATAACCCTAAAGAGCCATGTTATCCCTTTTTTGTTTTTAGAAATCATTTCTGTAATCTGCCTGTGACACTCTTTTGTTATAATTTTTTAATCTCTATTATATATGTGGGATTATCTTACTATTTCCCCCTTGATTATAGCATGAAGTTGATTTGTGCCGAAAAGAATGCCCTTTTGTGATCAAGCCAAAGATCCAGAGACCCAGTACTGCACAAGAAGGAGAAGAAATGGAAACTGATATGGATGGTAATTAATAATTACTATTAGTATTGGTTCATTACTGATTCATTATCTTCTTATTCCCACTAAAGCGTAAGCTCCATGAGATCACGATGCTGTTTTGTTCACTGGTATAATCTTCAGTAGTGCCTGATATGTATATCACAGGTGTTTAAATATATATTACAAAAAGATAAGGAGAATATAGACACTAAAATGGGACCCTGTGAAATTATCTGGCTGTTTTGAGGAGGGGGAGGTGGAAAAGTTGTTGGGTAGGGAACAACTTTTAAATCATAAAATCTGAAAGAAGACCAAGTGTTCTTAATCTTGGGGTAAATCAGATTATGTCTTTTTTAAAAACTTCCCCCAGTGCATAGCTCTTAATAATATTACCCAAAATAAAAAATTGTTTCACAGCTATCCTAACAGCTTTCTTAGTATTTAATCTTGTCTTCATGACCCATGATGTCATTACATATAGCTGTAACCATGCTAATAATAAATTTTTTATAATGGTTTTCATTCTTGACACTAAATATCCATAAGTTTTCATTCCTTTTTTTTCCCCCCAAACACAATGTGCATTGCTGTCCCTAGAGGGCCCTTTACCCAATTTCTATCTCTAGTCTGCAATGGGCAACTTGGCATTTGAGGTAATGGGTATGGTCATGTGGTCCCAGATGTTGATTAAAATGTGACATTTCCAAAATGGTGTGGTATAGAAGATGATTTAAAGACTCTGTTCACAATAAATCAGTGGTTGTCAAACATAAGAAACCATAAGAATAAGAATAAATTAATGTGCTTGCTAAAGATTTAGTGTAATGCTTAATTTAGTAAGTTTATAAGTGAAGACTAGGAAATCTACATTTTTAACAGCTAGTTCTCATGTTATGATGTACCTATAGAGAAAATTGTATATTCACTGAAAATCAGGTTAGAGAACCATGAGTTTATGTCCTGTATGTATGTGTATTTAAAAGATTGGAAGAAAATATTTCAAAATGTAAGCAGTGGTTTATCACTAATGGAGCTTTTTATTGTATTTTATATGCTGTAAGAAGTAATTGTGTATCTTGTACTTGATTGATTAAAATTATTCAAATATATAAAATAGAAATGATAACTCACTTCCCAGCCACCATAGCTATTTTAGTGTAGTTCTTTTCAGTCTTTTATGCATATTCAAATATATGTTGACATAAGTATATAGTTTTATAAAACAAGAGAACATTAACATACTGTTCAGTTTAGCAGTGTTCATTCAGTGTTTCAGAGTCATCCTTCCATATCAGTCTTTATGCTTCTTATATTTAAGTCACCCTCCAAAAAAGCTCTACATACTACCCACAAGTAGTAAAGAAATTACGTATTTTACTTACCACCTTTTTCCCTTCCAAATTTGATGGGTGAGAAATACTGAAGGACTTCTTTTGAGGGGCTATTTTTAATTTGCATATCTTGAATAACTGGTGATATTAAATACCTTTCTAGTCTTTGTGTAAAGGTACAATTGACCCTTGAACAGCACAGGTTTGAACTGCATGGGTCCCCTTATAAGTGGATTTTTTCATTGAATATAGTATCTGTATAGTACTACAGATACTATACAGTCCACAGCTGATTGACTCCACGGATTTGGAATCTCAGGTATGTTGGACTGACTGTAAAGTTATATGCAGATTTTCGACCATTTGAAGCGTCAGGGCCCCTAACCCTCGTGATGTTTAAGGGTCAGTTGTGTTTTCATTTTGGTTTCAGTATTTTAATCCTTCTCCATGTTGATTCATCTCACTGTATAGAAAAAAAATAACTCAAATAACTTTTTTTGGTGGTCTGTCTTATTCTAATTTCTTTATCGTAACTTTTACTTCAGTTACAGATGTGACTATGGAAAGTAGTCCCAGCTCATCCATCTCTATGGAGCACCGGCTGGATGTTGAATTAAGGGCATCAAGTTCCAGCAGCACTAGCATCTCCTCTGGCCCTGGCCCTCGTCCTGGTGTGTAGACATATAGAGACACAACCAATCACAATGATTGAAATACTAAGCTAGTGAAGCATGGTCCTTTGGGGGAGCTTAAGCAGTACATTTGGAGGTTTGCTTCTTATGACTATGACTGTTACTTTGCATTCTGGTGTTCATTTTCTCGTAATTAATACTTATTTCGTAGTATTTATAATTTTTCAACTCTTCACGTATTGATTATTTTATCAACACATCCATGTTTGAGGGCAGATAATACTCAAAACGGGAAACAAGTATTAGAGTTAATCTTTTTACTTTGTGATTTTTCTCCTTAATACTTTAGACTTCTAGTATAATTTTGTGTGGTCCTTGGTGATTTATTTTTTCTCATTTTAAAGCTTAGGTAAATGTTCTTCCCAGCATCCAGAGATTTCACTTCGAATGTCTGCTAGTATTGGTATAGTGTATATGGATCTCCTAAAAATTTGTTTTATGTACCTGCTCATTGTACATAATGGTGAACCAGTATAATCCTCTTTCTCCCTTGCCAGGAGTCCAGTGTATTCCACAACGAGCCGCACTTCTCAAATCCATGTTGAATTTCCTCAAGAAGGCCATTCAAGACCCTGCTTTCTCAGATGGCATACGACATGGTATTGGATTCTAGATATTTTCTACAAGGGTGTTTGACTCTCTCAAGGACTGATCCTTTTCATACTTTGTAGAAAAAGGCCATGACATTTTGAATAGCTTTTAGTGTTAGCTTAGTCCTTTAGTGTTACTTTTCCTGGACCTAAGGATTGTTCAACTATTTTAATAGTGATTCGTCTATTTTTTCCCTTTTCCAGCTTTTAGATGTGTTAACTTCCAGTCTGCTACCCTACTCTGTCTCTCTGTCTCTGTATTCTTTTATTCTTTGATCTACTGTTAAAAGATTATTACATAGACAAGGAATAAATAATAAAATATTAGGAGGAGACAAGTGGGTACCATTAAGGAATCAAAATACTTTGTTTGCCACTGTGTGGTGTATGTAATATATTGATCCATTGTCTCCACCCATCAAACTACTACTGGACTGATCGTATTCTTCTTGATATTTGCTTTTCTCTTAGTGATGGATGGTTCTCTGCCTACCTCCCTGAAACACATCATCAGCAATGCAGAATACTATGGCCCATCACTCTTTCTCCTAGGTAACTGGAGTTGAACTTGTTTATACCAAGCTGGAATAACCTGGCAGTGCTCTGTGTGTGTGTTTTATATCTGTGTGTGTGCAGAATATTTGTCCACTGTATGATTTTGTATCTTTCTAGTTGGTGATAAAATAGAGAAAGATCAGAATTCCTTTTCAAATAATTATCCATTTGCAATGTATGTGTCAGGCAAACATGATAACCATTACACTACAATCAGTAATACTATTGTACACTTGGCTTTTTGTGCTACACTTAAACACTGTAGGTATAATAAGAAACATGTCTTTATTCAGTGGTTAGCCCTTGCGGGCTCAGTCACTTCAGTCCTGTCTGACTCTTTGCAATCCTATGGACTATAGCCCACCAGGCTCCTCTGTCCATGGGATTCTCCAGGCAAGAATCCTGGAGTGGTTGCCATGCCCTCCTTTATGGGATATTCCAGACACAGGGATCAAACCTGTGTCTCCTGCATCACAAGTGGATCTTTGCTGCTGAGCCACCAGGGAAGCCCGTGGTTCTTAGCCCCTAACCTTGGTCTAAAATGCCCAATCAGAATGTTTTCCATTCTCAGAATTGAATGTCAAACCTGTAAGCTGTAGTATAGAAAATTGTTTCTTACTATAGAAAATTCAGTTTTGGAACCTGTAGGTACTTTCTAGTTACTTGGAATAAATGTCCTTGCATTTTGACATCAGCACTAGTTTGAGTGTTGCTATTGTTAAAACCTCGTTTATTAATGTGTTTATTGAGTGCCATACATATTCAGGACAATAAACGAGATATATATGCTTCTAGAATTCTCCTTAAAACTGTAAAGGAATTTAGTGAGAGGTGAGAATGCCTCCTGGTACCAGTAGCATGCATATTTTAATACTGCAGGGTGTCTGGAGGGAGTAGTTTTGGCTACTACAGACTCAGATACTTAACTCCCTCACCAAAGCAATATAGGGGTTTTGTATATTAACTTTGTATCCTGTGACTTTGCTAAATTAGTAGTTCATAACTGTTGATCTCTTAAGATATTCTATAAAGTCATCATCTACGAATAATTTTACTTTTATAATCTTTATGCTTTCTATTTTACTTTTTGTTCCTGACCTCAGGGGAAAGCATTCAGTCAATATTTCACCATTAAGTTTGAAGTTTGTTTTAAAAGAAAGTTTGAGGTTAGCAGAAGATTTTGTGTTGAATGTTTTGCTCCTCTTAATCAGGTTGAGGAAGTGTTCCCTTGTGTTACAGCAACTCCATTTTGACATGGAGAGACTCCTTCCAAGGTTAATTTCAGATGGAAAAACTCCTGACAGTACTTTGGTATGATCAAAGAAAGATTTGTTACTCAGTTGGAGAAGTCCCAGGTAAAGGGGCAGGGAAAGATGGCTCTCTCTGGGAGAAATCCCCCAAACAGAAAAGCAAATGCACAACCCTTTATTTATAAAGGGGAAGTTTAAAAGAAGCAGCAAGAAGATACTTGTTCTTGTGGTTAGGGGTGCGGAGCACATGAGCCCTCTCAGGATGATGCAGGAAGCATAAAAGCAGAATTCCTTCTTTAAAGTCTTAATTCGTTCCTGGCATTTGAATTAACATAACAACCTCACAGGCTCCCTGTAAATAAACTTGTACTTGAGAGGGATGAAATTTGTAAATCCAACCCAAAATAATTAGTTCAACAATTATTAACTCCATAAATGATAGTGTAGAGCCTTTCACCCCAGGCAGGAGATGGTCAGGGAAAGAAATTAATGGGGGACTGAGAATCTCTTGGAGTATTTTAGTAATATGATTAGCTGTTTTGGTTTGCTGTTTTATTTGTTGAACTATCTGTCCTATTCTATTAACCCACATGCAGCAGGAGTCCCCTTTTAAGGTACAAGCTGCACTTTGAAATACCAGTAGGTAGCTTAATCCTCATCTGTTATCAATTATCATAGCAAGTAGATTGCTTTGTCCCTCATTAAGGGCTTCTATGACCTGGGCTGTTCGGTTTATGTAGTTGGCCAGGAGTTAGGCTGTTACCTGTGTAGCCTCTATAAGATAAATCTGTTACAGAATGAAGACCCCTAAACTTGTGCCTGTAACACCAAAGATGGTGACGAGGCCCAGTATAAAAGGTAAAAAGATGTCCCACTGCTCCCTTTTGTAGCCAGTTGGTGGAATACTGGGAAGAACCTGAAGGGGAAGTAAGTGAGGAAGCACTTGGTGAGGTTGTAATGTCCTCCTGCTGTCCATGCTGAAACCCACTAAGTAAAGACTCCCTCCTCCCAAATTCTACCTCTGGCTCTTCTGGCACTCTTTTATGCACAACTATGTCCCCTTTAACTTCTTCAACTGCCCTTTCTTCTCTCTCATCTCCTGTTTTATCTTTGCCACAGTTTAATCTGTTCAGGTCTGCATATGCTGTATTCTTAGCCTACCCTATTGATCTCATGTCACTTAACTTTCTGAGAATTTCTCTGTATAATCTTTTAAGATGCCCGTTGCATTATCAAATCTTTAGTTTTTTTTTTTACAGGTGTTTTTGATAGCCAACTATTACCTTATTTTTAAAAGACCATTTATTTTGGATTGTTGCTATTTTATGGGCTTGTGGATTCTAGAATTTGATTTTAAAGAGTTATCTAAATTCTTTTAAGAGTTAGTTGCCTAGTTCCATCTGAAGCTGATTGGTTTTTCTGTGTTCATTCTAATTCTTAATCATCTATTAATTTTAAAGGAGTATTTAAACTGTCCCCCTTGCACAGTAGCATTGTGATGTAGCATTATAGTTCAGTTCAGTCACTCAGTCGTGTCTGACTCTTTGTGACCCCATGAATCGCAGCACGCCAGGCTTCAGCATTACACAAACCAAGAACTTCCAGATGTCCAAGCTGGGTTTAAAAAAGGCACAGGAACCAGAGATCAAATTGCCAACATTCACTGGCTCATAGAGAAAGCAAGGGAATTCCAGAAAACTTTCTACTTCTGTTTGAATGACTATGTTAAAGCCTTTGACTGTGTGGATCATAACAAACTGTGGAAAGCTCTTCAGTTCAGTTCAGTCGCTCAGTCATGTCCAACTCTTTGCGACCCCGTGAATCGCAACATGCCAGGCCTCCCTGTCCATCACCAACTCCCGGAGTTTACCCAAACTCATGTCCATTGAGTCTGTGATGCCATCCAGCCATCTCATCCTCTGTCATTCCCTTGTCCTCCTACCCCCAATCCCTCCCAACATCAGAGTCTTTTCCAATGAGTCAGCTCTTTGCATGAGGTGGCCAAAGTATTGGAGTTTCAACTTCAGCATCAGCCCTTCCAACGAATAAATATTCAGGACTGATTTCCTTGAGGATGGACTGGTCGGATCTCCTTGCAATCCAAGGGACTCTCAAGAGTATTCTCCAACACCACAGTTCAAAAGCATCAATTCTTTGGCGCTCAGCTTTCTTCATAGTCCAACTCTCACATCCATACATGACCACTGGAAAAACCATAGCTTTGACTAGACAGACCTTCGTTGGCAAAGTAATGTCTCTGCTTTTTAATACGCTATCTAGGTTGGCCATAACTTTCCTTCCAAGGAGTAAGCATCTTTTAATTTCATGGCTGCAGTCACCATCTGCAGTGATTTTGGATCCCCCAAAAATAAAGTCTTCCACTGTTTCCCCATCTATTTGCCATGAAGTGATGGGACCAGATGCCATGATCTTTGTTTTCTGAATGTTGAGCTTTAAGCCAACTTTTAGCATTATAGTTAGACCTCCTCAAAATGACCCTGTTGCACAGTAGCATTGTGATGCAGGATTACAGTTAGACCTCCTCAAGAAAGCAGACTTGATAATAGAACACTAATTTTAGTTTATGAATACTCAATTGCTCCTTAGAATCTAAATTCTAAGGAATTTTTACAAATTAATGTCTATTGAAGAGTCTTTCATATACCAATAGAAACCCAAAAAAGGATTTATTTCCATAAGTTTATATAGCTCATCAGAAATAGCAAAGGCCATTCACAACTCTTGGTCCCAGTAATTGTCATATATCTCCCATTTCATTAGCATTTGATGAAAGGAGTTCTGTTCACTCTTAAACTGAAAATCCTCTGGTTTCTTTTAGATCTTAGGTGTCAGTTATTATGAGTTTGTTTTATACATGGCTTATGGATATTGTATATGCATGTACCTTCCTTGTTAAGTTTTAAAAGTAAACTTTAAAAAATCTCATGTGATAGAGAGCCTTGTTTTAATTGTTCCTAAAGATTTAATAACATGTCTAGAATCAACTTGATTGACTTGATTCCTTTCTGTTACCTGGTAGTATTTTTTACTTCAGAAATTCTTGTAATAGTCTAATTGAGAGTTAATTTTTATGACATAAAAGCACTGCACGTCATCATGCACTTCACATAGTTTCTAAAATTTTATTTGTTGTGAATCCAGTTAAGTCTTTTTTCATTGCTAATATATATTACTCTTTTCTTTATTAGATTTCCCTTAAGTTTGTAAACTTTTTTCAGTCCTTTCTGAAGACTGGTTATTGGTTTTAATTATTTGTGCTTTTTGCTTGTAGTTTCACTAAATTCTTTTTTTGTTACCAAGTATTTTTTCTAGCTTCTCTTTGGGTTACTTTTTAATGAATGCAATAATGCTGTACTGTTTCCTCTTGCATAGGGTTTTTGCCAAATTCTAGAATCATTAATAGAAGTCTTAGGGCACATTTCTAAATATTGTCAAAAATTGGTCAGATTAGTACCCAAGGACTCTTAACATTGCTGGTATTTTTAAATTGCTGAAAGGGCTTTTTAGAAGATATTTTGTCCATTTTCATCTGGAAGTTTACATTCACTTTAACCCAGCAAACTCACAACCCCATCATACATTTTTTTCCTGCATAAGGATACAAAAAAAGAGTTTATTTTTAAATTTATCAGGTTTTCCTGTTATGGAGTGGTTTGTATACAGGGTGGTACATGTATATAGTGGAATGGTATGCAGCCATTCAAATTGAATGAGTTGTAGTGAAATGGGAAAGATAAAGGAGATTATATCATGTATTATAATTGAAAAATGAAGTTAACCTCATTCTTGTAAAAACTAAAATTTCAGTTTTTATTTTTTCTTAAATTTTATATATTTAAGGTGTACAACACAATTTGATGTACATAGTGAAATGATTTCTACAGTTAAGCATTATCTCCTCACATAGTTTCCCTTTTGTATGTGATGAGAGAATCTGAAATCTATTCTCTTAGCATATTTATACTATTCAATACAATATTACTAACTATAATTGTCATACCTATACATTGCTCCATACAAATCTTAAAGATTAATCACTAAATTCCTAACAGTGATCAATCTCTGATGAGCAGTATTAAGAACTTTTACTTCATACTAATTGTGTGTGTTTAAATGTTGTACATTGAGTTCTGGGATTTTTTTATGTGTGGTGCTGTTTGTTACTTTATTTGAACCTTTGGAGTTTTGCTTTTAATACTTGTGAAGAATCTCTCAGTTTCTTATATTTCTCATCTCTTTTTAGCTACTGAAGTGGTGACTGTGTTTGTATTTCAAGAACCATCATTGCTTTCCTCACTGCAGGACAATGGATTGACAGATGTCATGCTACATGCACTGCTTATCAAAGACGTGAGTCCTTTCTGCTGCTCTGTAAAGAATTCTCAGTGCATAACCCCTTTCCATAAAATATACACACACGAAAAAAGCAGTCTTATGACATGAAAACTCTCTCTTGGCTTCTATATGTAGTATTGAAACTATTGGAGGATGAGGGGAAGGGATAGTTAGGGAGTGTAGGAATGACATGTCCACACTGCTGTAGTTTAAATGGATAACCAATAAGGATCTACTATATAAAAAGGAAATCTGCTCAATATTATGGAACAACCTAAATAGGAAAAGAAATCTGATAAAGAATAGATACATGTGTATGTATAACTGAATCACTTTGCTGTGCACCTGAAACTCACAACATTGTTAATCAACTATACTCCAATATAAAATAAAAAGTATTTTAAAAAGAAAAGAAACTATTGGGATCTGGTCATCAAGATTCTTTTTATCTCTCTGTGCAGTACCCCTGGCCAAAGTTTTCCCAGGTCTACCTGGACTCTTCGAAATGTCTTCAAGCTCACTTTATGTTTTCTCTAGGTTCCTGCTACCCGTGAAGTTCTTGGCTCCCTCCCAAATGTATTCAGTGCACTCTGCTTGAATGCCCGAGGTCTGCAGTCATTTGTACAGTGTCAGCCTTTTGAACGTCTCTTCAAAGTTCTCCTGTCTCCAGATTACCTCCCAGCCATGCGGAGGAGGAGGAGTTCTGATCCTCTAGGTAATTCATGAGAATTTGCCTTACAGTAAATAATTGGTTTGCTGTTGTGCCAAGATTCAGGTGATTTCCAAGCCACAGTTGGCAAGGAAACTGTTTCTTCCTTGATCTCACTTCATGTCTCTGGCTAGGTGTGTGTTTATTGAGAATTATCGCCATACATTCTATTGTAGGTAGAATATTTCACCCTTTACCGGTGTTCATAATATTTCTTTACTTCTCAGCAGTTCACTGTTAAATGTACTGTAACAGCGCTGTTGAGGAATAGATATTAGAAAACCAGCAGTAGATTTTCAGGTCTACCATCTAGTCTTCAGCAACAGGAGATCCTCGTAATTTTCTGTTCTAATATCCAAGTCCCTAAGATAGTCACAAATGAATAGACTTCCTTCTCTGTGTATTTGAGACCAGATCACTGAGGCATAGCAATAAGGTAGAGCCCAGTTTTCAGAAATGTGCTTTGTCACCACTGTAGCCTTTTAGCCATTATCATTCTCTATCCGGGCAGTCAGGGTTAACGGTTTATGCTTCTTTCTTTTCTCACTCTCTCTTCACTCTTCAATACTAACTCAGACCTTGACAGTAGAGAATACTAGAGTATAATGTAGTATACATGGTTACTTTTAAATGTGTTTACTAGACTCCTCTCCAGTGATTTGGTTGTAGAGGTTGGTGAGTTCATTTGAGAAAGCATGACATTAGAAAATCGCAACCACAAACTCAGTTTCTCCTTTCCTCCTTAAATTGGCACCAAAAAAAAAAAAAGTTCAAGCTCTATTTTCTACAGTCTAACAGTTCCATTTTTGGCTTTAAGGGGATACTGCCTCCAACCTAGGAAGTGCTGTAGATGAGCTCATGAGACATCAGCCTACCCTCAAAACAGATGCAACGACTGCGATCATCAAGGTGGGAAGTGATTCGGCCATGACCATGGGCATGAGAGAGCAGTGGAGTGGGAGTTTTTAGGAAATGGCATCGTATACTGGAGGTCATTTGGATTCTTAGACTGTGCCTATAAGAGGATTATGTCTGCCTCATTTCCTCCAAGTCCTTGGGTTGGTCCTTTGCCTCTCCCCACCCAAAAAAAGTCACCTAAGTATTGCTTTCTTTTATAGGATATTAAGAAGTTGCCGAGGCTTAGCTTCTGTTTGTAAAAGCATATTACCCTTTCTCATCTTTCTTGATTAGGTTTTGTTTGGGGTTTTTTTATTTCACATTTACTAGTTGTCTCTTAGGATTATTGAAACTTGTATATGAGTTACTGGTGGTTGGTGAGTTAGAACATGGAGTCAGGTCAGTCAGTCGATCACTTAACAGCCATGTGATCCAGAAGAAGTTATTTAAATTCATAGAACTTCCAATTTCCTTCTTGTAAAATGAAATTAATGGCTACATGCCAGAAATAGTGTATATAATATTTAGTTAAAGTGTTTTAGAAGGAGAAGAGGGCATCAGGATGAATTGGCTGGATGGCATCACCGATGCAGTGGACATGAATTTGGGCAAACTTCAGGAGATGGTGAGAGACAGAAGTCCTGGCATGCTGCAGTTCATGGGGTCACAAAAAGTCGGACATGACTGGGCAACTGGACAAACAACAAAAGTGTTTTGGCACTCTGTATATAGCACATAGAAAGTGCTCCAAAAATGTTAGTCATCTCCCCATTCCTTAATTACTAATAAATAATCTTGCTGCCTTTGCCTTTCAGTTACTTGAAGAAATCTGTAATCTTGGAAGAGACCCTAAATACATCTGTCAGAAGCCATCAATCCAGAAAGCAGATGGCACTGCTGCTGCTCCTCCCCCAAGATCTAACCATGCTGCAGAAGAGGCCTCTAGTGAGGATGAGGAGGAAGAGGAAGTACAGGCCATGCAGAGCTTTAATTCTACCCAGCAGAATGAAACTGAGCCTAATCAGCAGTAGGTGTTCACAAGACAAGTTCTCTAGCCTTGTGATCTTGAGCATGTTGTTTTCACCTGTTAAAAATGAGAGAGTTGAATTAGATCTGGTTGTAAGGTTCTTCCAGCCCAAAATGTCTTATAATTTTTCTTTCTTTGATTCTTGTGTGTCATTTGTGCTTTGGTGTTTGGTTTGGTTGCCTTACCAAGCTTGCTTTCTTAAATGCTGTTCACGAAATTCAGTCAGAATTCAATATATCAAATTAAATGGCCTTCCTCAGAGGATTTCCCTTTGTTGATTTGGTATTCCACATCATTTACTGCTTGACTATTTCCATAAGAGAGCATACATCTAAGAAATTTTTAGGAGTTACAGGGATTTGTTGATTGGTCTTTGTTTATTTGATCTGTTCATTCCATATAAATCAGACGGCTTTGGAATGTACTATGTGATTGTAGCCAGACACAGTAGATTTTCCTCCTTCTATTTAATTGAGGTTTATTCTACATAAAAATTGATTTCTTGGATGGTAAGATGGGGACAGAGATGATAAAGACTGCTGGTGGACCTGGTTCTTTGAGCTTACCATGTTTGCATGCAAGGGATGAAAAGCAATAGCTGTTGCTATAACTCTTAATTACTTTCATGCTAGAAGTAGATGTGATCCCTCTGGACAGTTACGCATTCACTTATTTAATAAGTGCTCTTTTGATGTGTATATAGAAGTTGTTTTGAGAAAAGCATGATCATTTTGGGCGTTAATATGAATGGGTTTGAGCTGATCTTGAAGGGTGACTTGGGACTTAAGATTATGGTGGAATAGACACCAGGAGTGTAGGGGTAGAATCCAAAACAAGTATCCCTTCTTGAAACTCTAGAAAGTAATGAAGTATGTTGCTTTCTTGGTCAGATATATTTTCCTTATCTGAGAAGGCAACCCTGCCTTCATCTAATGCCATCTTCTTCTGTTTTGATTAAAAAGTTCTCTTTCTGGTAAAGGAGGATATCCTAACAGTTTGCAGGACTTCACTTGCAAAGGAGTTGGAATCTTAGTGCTTCATTGCCACATCCTGGATTGTCAGCCATCCTGCGGGCATAGAGTTCTCTTTCCTGACAATAAATGAGGGAATGATTTCTTAAATGTTAGTATTTGTGGTGGTTTTGAGTCAAGCTGTGCACATTCATCTGCATATAACTTTTCTACCTAGACTCCTTATATCTTTTGTCTAACACGCCCAGATTTTAAGCTGCCTTGATAAATTGACATTTTTTCAAGTCCTCAAATGTCTTCTCTCTGCACACTTTTCTTGGAATATCTTGTGTCACTGTATATTATCTTCCTATTTATCCCCATCCCCAAATTAATCTGATCTCTCCTTTTCTATCTGCAAGATTCCTACAAGTTCATCTCAAATATCTTATTCTTACAGGAAATTTTCTCCCAACAGTTTTGTTAAAAATTATTTATATTTCTCTAATGGTTTTCCCCACTGATCTGTATATCTGTATACTTCTCCAAAGGCAAGGACAATGTCTCATTCAACAGTGTATCCCAATCACTTTGTATATAGGCAATAACTGTTTATTTAGTGGTTAATAGAATGAATCAAGAGTATCAGATTAGAGGGCTTCCTTGGTCGCTCCGTGGTAAAGAATCTGCCTACCAATGTGAGACACAGGTTTGATCCCTGATACAGGAAGATCCCACATGCCACGGAGCAACCAAGCCCGTGTGCCACAACTATTGAGCCTGTGTTCTAGACCCGGGGAGTCACAACTACTGAAGCCCATGCACCTTAATGCCCAGGCTCTGCTAATCTAAGAATCTCACAAATATTGATACCTGTATACTTTTCCAGTTCTGCCACCTTCACAAGCTTCATTGGGGTCATATGAGGATTATTAGGGCTGAGAGAGAATGCAAAAGACTACCTAAACTCAACTTACATTTTGAAAACCACTATCTATATTAAAGGCAAGTTCTTTTTTAAAAAAATTTATTTATTTTAATTGGAGGCTAATTAACTTACAATATTGTAGTGTTTTTGCCATACATTGACATGAATCAGCCATGGGTGTACATGTGTTCCCTATCCTGAAACCCCCTCCACCTCCCTCCCCATCCCATCCCTCAGGGTCATCCCAGTGCACCAGCCCTGAGCACCCTGTCTCATGCGTCGAACTGGACTGGCAATCTATTTCACATATGATACTATACATGTTTCAATGCTATTCTCTCAAATCATCCCACCCTTGCCTTCCACAGAGTCCAAAAGTGTGTTCTTTACATCTGTGTCTCTTTTGCTGTCTCACATATAGGGTCATCATTACCATCTTTCTAAATTCCATCTACATGCGTTAAAATACTGTATTAGTGTTTTCCTTTCTGACTTCACTCTGTATAATAGGCTCCAGTTTCATCCACCTCATTAGAACTGATTCAAATGCATTCTTTTTAATAGCTGAGTAATATTCCATGGTGTATTTGTACCACAGCTTTCTTATCCATTCATCTGCTGATGGACATCTAGGTTGCTTCTATGGCCTGGCTATTATAAACAGTGCTGCGATGAACATTGGGGTACAGTGTCTCTTTCAATTCTGGTTTCCTCAGTGTGTATCCCCAGCAGTGGGATTGCTGGGCCGTATGGCAGTACCATTTCCAGTTTTTTTAAGGAATCTCAACACTGTTCTCCATAGTGGCTGTACTACTTTGCATTCGCACCAACAGTAAAAGAGGGTTCCCTTTTCTCCACACCCTCTCCAGGCATTTGTTGTTTGTAAGCTTTTTGATAGCAGCCATTCTGACTGGCGTGAGATGGTACCTCATTGTGGTTTTGATTTGCATTTCTCTGATAATGAGTGATGTTGAACATCTTTTCATGTGTTTGTTAGCCATCTGTATGTCTTCTTTGGATAAATGTCTGTTTAGTTCTTTGGCCCATTTTTTGATTGGGTCGTTTATTTTTCTGGAATTGAGCTGCAGGAGCTGCTTGTATATTTTTTAGATTACTTCTTTGTCAGTTGCTTCATTTGCTATTATTTTCTCCCATTCTGAAGGCTGTCTTTTCACTTTGCTTATACTTTCTTTTGTTGTGCAAAAGCTTTTAAGTTTAATTAGGTCCCATTTGTTTATTTTTATAAAGGCAAATTATTTTATCTCCCTATCCCAGATAGTTATCATGGTAGAAAAATTTGCAGTGTGTGCCACCCCCTCCTCAAAAGTATTGTTTGTATCCCTCCCCCACCCTATGCAAAATTCTGCAGTGAAACCCCAGATAAAGTCTTGTCTCCCATGCCCCCATCTGTTTTCCAATGCCTTAAATGATAGGTAATTTTTTTCCATTAATTAATTTTGCATTTCCTATTTCCCTGCCTTAAAATGAGGCAGCTGCCTATCTTACTTCTGTCATTCATAGAACAAGTTTGCCTGTTCTAGAACATATAAATAGAATAAACGGAGTCTTACATGTATATCATACCCCAATGTATATACTTTGTTATTTTTGGCTTTTGTTGCATAGTGTGGTTTTGAGATTCATCCGTGTTGTCTATCAGTATGTTGTTTTTGTTGCTGAGCAGTATTGCATTGTATGAATATACTGCAGCATTTATCAATTTGCCTGTTGATAAACTTTCAAGTTTTCAGTTTTTTTCCAGACTAAGATAGTGTTCTTTTCCCTTGTTGTTGTTGTTGTTTCACTGAAATCAGCAGTATTTGAAAAAAGTGATTGTATTTGATCTTGAGACACATGGTTTGTGCTAGAAATCTGGAATGAGGAAACTTAGGCACTACAATCTACCCCAAATACATGGAGCTCTGTTCTACATTCAAAGACATTCACCACAAGTAGTACTAAATACTTATTTGTTGGCCTCTTTCTTCTGCCTTCTAAATTGAGCTCAGCAAAACTGACATTGCTAGGGGTGAATATACTTGTCAGTAAGTAACCAAGCTTTTCAGTTGGGCACCATGGTTTATTTTTGTGATTGATTCCATTTATTTTGCCTAACTTAAACACCTACCCTGAACAACTTGAAAGAAATGGGTTATATAAATCCATGTGCCCTTTGAAACTTGAATGAAAACTGTTTGAGTTTAAAGGCATCAAATGCAGAGAAGCAGTTCCCTGAATTGTGGCCCGCTGCTGCTGCTAAGTCGCTCAATCGTGTCCGACTCAGTGACCCCATGGACTGCAGCCTACCAGGCTCCTCCGTCCTTGGGATTTTCCAGGCAAGAGTACTGGAGTGGGTTGCCATTGCCTTCTCTGTGTGGCACACTGGAAGGGCTCTTTTTGCCAAAGGTAGCGGTGTCTCCTCAGAAGTGGGAAGAAAGACCTGATTTTCCTACCCACCCATCTGCTCCCTCCCCACAAAAAGCCAAAACATGACATCTCTTGTCCTGTACCTGTGTACTATGACACTCAATTGGAATCCTCTACATCTGATTACGGGCTCCAGCATCCTAAATACACATGTAAAATTAAATTTGGGAATGTTTGTTTTGGAGAAAGGGGAGAAGCAGAAGTTTTTAGTTTGACAGTTAAGGTAAATTATTTCGTTCATTATAGGAATGCAGTCTTTCTTTGTTTCAAAGATGCCCTGGGTCAAAGTTTTATATGAGTTTAGGATTTCCTTAAAACCAGTTAGTAGGGGGATTTCTGAGTTGATCATTTTTACTATTCCTATATGATGTCCTGAACCTGGAAGGCAAAAAGTTGACTATAGGGAGCAAAGTAGTTACTGAACAGGTTTGTTCTTGGAGTTTAAGAACCACTGTTGGTATGTTTTCTCTGTTCTCTCCAGTTTCCATCTAGCAAGTGGAGAAAGTACCTAAGTCCCATTTCATGATAGTTACTTTGGCTCTTTACCTTTTATTTGGCTTTTGCAAAGGGGCAGGTATCTCCCTGGGCTAGAGCCACACCTATAATTCTTAGTTATAGAGATTCTCTCCCAAGAAGGTGCACTTAGGCTGGGATGGTGTATAACTGGTGTAAGTAGCAGTGGTTCTGAGGAGGAGGTTTATAGTCAGAGAATGGTTTGCAGTCTTCCCAGGGAATCCTTTCATTCCTGGCATATATATAGGTCCTCCCTTTGTACAAAGTTCTTCCCCAGATTCTTCATTGAGCATGTTCACAGCATCCTACCCAAGGTCTCTCTATCTCTGGATATTTTAGCTCTAAAGCCATTCATCATGCCTCTCCACTCTCTTTGCCTAGTCTCCATTTTGCTGCCAAATATCCTTATGCCTGGCAAATCTTTGTGCACATTTTGTCTTGCTCAGAGGTGAAAATTACTAGTTTCTTGCCAATTTTTCTGCCTTCTCCCCCTACCTTTCCCTTCTTCTGTCTCTGCCCTTTTCTCCCAAAGCCTATGTCCAAAATTTTCCTTATTTGCCTCAAGTTTTGTCCTTTCCTAGGGTTTATCTTTTAGATTTTGTTTTAGTTTGTGGGGTTTTTTCCCTCTGTTTATTTCTTAACAAAAGCCAAGATGGGCTAAAGACTGCATTTTCTGCAGCTGTGGCATTATTGCAGCCTTCTTATCTTCAGTGCATCATTGAAGCATCTGAAGCAAAAGGACATCATCACAATCTGTGGATAGTTCTGTGGAACAATCTGTGGAAAAGGCAGCCTTGGGTGTAGCCTCCATCTTGGACTAACTTCATCTGTTCTGGATGATTGATAAATCTAAGCATGGAATCTTGACTAAAATTAAATTCCATTTCCAGTCTTTATAACTTTAAATTTGATGTAAGAACATGTTAAGATGTTTGTGTATTGTTTTCTTTCTAGTGCCTTTCTTCAAGCAAATATTCAAATAGTCTCTTAATTGACCTTGCTTATTTTTAATATTTTCATATTGATGAATTCCTCTTAGAGTAGTTTGCCTAATTTAGAAGTTTCTTTTGAGATACGTACAAATGCTGTGTTTGTGAAAGCTTGGTTTTTCCTTTTGTGCTCTCAACCTACTCAGGCTAGGAGACCTACCTTCAGAATTGATTTCACCTCTTTTCCTTTTTTTCTGGGCTGTATACTGAAGGATATGTCTTAACTGAGAAAAACCTAGAATTTCATTATTTCCTTTTCTTTGTTGGGAAGATCCCTTGGAGAAGGAAATGGCAATCCACTCCAGTACTATTGCCTGGAAAATCCCATGGACAGAGGAGCCTGGTAGGCTACAGTCCATGGGGTCGCAAAGAGTCGGACACGACTGAGACTCACTTTCACTTTCACTGGTATTGTGAATTTCTGTGTAACTCACTCTTTTCTCCCTTAACAGGGTTGTTGGTACAGAGGAGCGTATTCCTATTCCCCTCATGGATTACATCCTTAATGTGGTAAGATTAACGGTAGGGCAAACTGAGTAAAGATGTGTGTTTTTCTGGAAAATGTGTGGGGTTACCAAATAATCTGATGACTTAAAACTGGGGCCCTTAAACTTCAGAGCAGTGGGAAAAGATGTACAAAGCTTGTTCTGTGAGATTGATTTGCCAAACTTAGCTAGCAATCCCTTTTTTGAAAAGTCCCAGTTTTCTATTCATCTCCCTTGGGAATCCAAACAGAAGGACAGTGGGCTTTGTTAGGCCAATCTAGTATTATGTTCTTATGAATGTGTCCCAACATATTTTTTTCCCACTACTGGCCATTTTTCTCATTAACTGCTTTCTCTTTTACCAAAACAAGAAAAATTTAATGTGGTGTTTTCTTTTAACTTCTGTGTGTCTCACAGGAAAATGAGTTTGAATTTTCCCAGAATTATCTGTAAGGGGAAGCCCACTTAGCATTTGTTCTAGCCCAGTAAGCACTTCCAGACAACGTGTCCAAAGATGGTTTCTCTTTTGGCTGTGTGTTTGTTGGCCATATTTTGCTTTCTTACCCTTACAAAGTGCTTTGTTTGGTCTGAATCAGTGTTCCAGGATTCTAAGTTTCATTTGGATTATGAGCACATTTGAAGGAAAGTATCTATGATGTTTACTTCCAGGGAGAGGTAACACATTATCATGCAAGAAGCACTAAACAAGCAAATTAAGAGATTAAACCTGATTCTGTCACTAATTCATGGTGTGGCCATGTACAAGTCATTTAGCCTCTCTGTGCTCTCAAATTATGTGACTTTAGGTATAGCTGAAAAGATAGATTGGGAAGAAGTTATAATTACTCTTTATTTTCTGAATGTTTAGGTTTCATATAGTATGCCTATCCCTTTTTACCTGATTATCCTAGAAAATACTGATTTCATGACTATAAGATTACCCCTATCCTTATTCCAAGCTAGCATTTTAGTTCCAAGTGTCAGGCTCTAACTTCTTTTAAAATTTTCATTACCCAGATGAAATTTGTGGAATCTATTCTGAGCAACAATACAACTGATGACCACTGCCAGGAATTTGTGAATCAGAAAGGACTCTTGCCTTTGGTTACCATTTTGGGTCTTCCCAATCTGCCCATTGACTTTCCCACATCTGCAGCCTGTCAGGCTGTTGCAGGTGTCTGCAAATCCATATTGGTAAGAAGCATCTGACCAAATATTTTCATTTCTTTTAGAAATCAATTTTGCAATACTTCTATATACATGTTTTTACCATGGTCTCCCCTTCAACTAAAACATAATGAAGAAATTTGTGTTTATGTACTGCAAGTGGATTTTGTGACTAATAGTGTGCCATGTTATTTCTCATTGAAAAGTCAAGTGTTCTTCTTCCTGAGTTTGGTATATAATTCTAACATAAGAGTTTTTTGGAAGGGAAAATGTATCTCCAAGAAAGCTTTGGAGGTGGGTTTTAACACAATCTTGTACTGTTTCACCATGTATTTTTTTTTCCTTTGGCAGGCTTGATAGTTGTGTATTTTAAGCATGGTTGATCTGTAGTTCATTGCTCGAATTTTGCCCGAAAAATGAAGTTGCTTTAAATAGTGGTAAAATAGACATAACATGATAATTACCAGTTTAGCCATTTCTAAGTGTGTATAGTTTAACAGTGTTTAATACATCACATTGTTGTGAAAACCATCTCCAGAACTCTCTTCATCTTGCAAAACTAAAACTCTACACTTCAGGCAGCTTTCAATTCCCTTCCCCCTGTCAGACCCTGGTAACCATCATTCTACTTTCTGTCTTGAATTTTGACTATTCTAGGTATGTCATGTAATTTGAATTCATAAGGTATTTTTCTTTGTATAACTAGTTTAATTTGCTTAGCATAATGTTCTCAAGATTCATCCATGTTGTAGCATATGTCATAATTTTCTTTTGCTTTTAAGGCTGAATAATAGTCCAGTGTATATATAAACTGCATTTTGTTATTGATAGACATTTTTAGTTGCTTCCCTTTATGAATGGTGCTGCTACAAACGTGGATGTGTCCTCCAGACTCTGTTTGTATATATTGAAACACTTAAGATCTACTCTCTTAATAAATTTCTGATATATAACATAGTATTTTTATATATTATATATATATATAATTAGCTAATTATAGTTACCACATTATACATTAGATCCCCAGAATTTATTCATCTTATAACTGAATGTTTCTACCCTTTGACCAGCATCTCCACAACATCCCCCAGCCCCTGACAATCACCATTCTACTCTCTGGTTCTGAGTTTGACTTTAAAGTGAGATCATACCTGAGACACTGCTTTCAGTTTTTTGGTTATCTACCCAGATGTAGGATTTGCTAGATCATTTGGTAGTTCTGTTTTTAATTTTTTGAGAAACTATTATCCACAGCAACGACACCATTTCACATTCCAACCAACAAATTCTCTGCATCCTCACCAACTCTTGTTATTTTACAGTTTTTTGATACTAGCCAACCTAATGAGTATGGAATGAAATCTCATGGTTTTGATTTGCATTTCTCTGTTGTTTAGCAATGTTGAGCATCTTTCATGTGCCTGTTGGCCACATGTCTTCTTTGGAAAAATGTCTGTTCAGGTCCTTTTCCCAAACAGTATGTTTTTTTCCCAAAAAACAGTACATTTTATTTGACAACAGACTCCACAGTTTGTCTCAGTTGTGACATATGTAGATGGCTTTAGATTATTTTTTGGTGGTCACCCATACTGAACAAGATTTTTCAATCTTCAAAACAACCAAGACTCAAAGAGATTGTGCTTTTCACTTCAGTTCACAAGTGAACTGTGTCCTCCATTTATTGAATTATTTTTGGTGTAGATTTCCCTTTGAGTAAAAGGGTAGAGATGAAGCCACTCCCCAATCTCAAAGAAATAGGGTGTTGCCGGCTGGTATTTTTCAGCAGGCTGACACATCTGTGTATTTCTTGTCTAATTCTTCTTGTTGGCCTGGAACAGCTCTTCACATTTTCTCTAGATAGCCTAGCACTTTTTCCCCCTTGTTGCCTGATGGTTTCTTTCTCTCATAAGCCTAGAGCTTCTAAGGATAAGGCAGAGCCCATTTTTCAGTCGGGTTTATTTTTTGTTGAGTTACAGGAGTTCTTAATATATTCTGGATATTAATTCCTCATCATAAATGATTTGTAGATTGTTTTCTCCCATTCCATGAGTTGCTTTTCACTCTGTTGATAGTGTCATTTGATGGGAAAAAAGGTTTTAATTTTGATGAAGTCCCAGTTTGATTTTTGTGGGGGTTTTTTGTTGTGTTGTTTTTGCTCTTTACTTTCATTGCACATGCTTTTGGTGTTTTACCTAAGAAATCACTGTTAAATTCAGTGTCGTGCAGCTTTTGTCCTATGGCTTTTTCTAGGTGTTTTATAGTTTTAGCTCTTATATTTAGGTCTTTGATCTGTTTTGAGTTGATTTTTTTATATGATATAAGGTAACAGTCAACTTCATTCTTTTGCATGTGAGTATCCAGTTTTCCCAACACTATTTGTTGAAAAGATTGTCCTTTCCCTATTACACCCTTGTCTTGGTAACCTTGTCAAAAATCATTTGACCATGTATGCAAGGGTTTATTTGAGAACTCTCTAATCATTGGTGTTGATGTCTGTCTGTCTTTATGCAAGTACTGCAGTGTAAGATAGTTATATCTATTTGGGATCCCTAGAGATTCTGTATGAATTTTAAGAGAGATTTGTTTGTTTCTGAAAACAAAAGCCATTGGGATTTTTGTAGGAATTGGATTAAATCTTTGACATTTCTTTGTTAGCTGAGTTGTGCAATAAGTAATTTCTCCTAAAAATCAGAAATCCAATTTCTTGAGTACTTGGAAAGATCCATAATTGTGACATTTGCATTTAATATTTTATTTTGCTTTTCTCTTTGCAAATATTTAATTCAGTGCTATTCATAAGAGACAGAGGAAAGGAGGCTGCTCCATGTTTATTGTACCTTTAAGATACTGTGAGGTTGGATAGATTTATTTAAAGCCATAGGAAAGATACATAAGCTCTCCTATTTGAATGGTAAGTGATAGTGTTCACTGTCAAGATTTTTCTTCAGACTCAAAAAAAATTTACAAGGGCCATATAATCCTTGAGTTGTCTCCAAAATAAGAAAATGCCTAGCTAATGCCTATCCTAGACTTGTCTCTCTTACTGTGGTAAGAAAAAAAACACATTTGTAACAATGGTTCATTTCCATGCTTTGAAACCTTACCTAATATTGCTCCCTGTTGTGCAAAATTTGGAATTAATTTTACAGCATGGAGTCCTTGCTATAACAGTATTCCAGTTTGGCCATCACAGTCATTTAAATTTGATTGACTTACCACATTTGAAAGCCTCTCATTTAAGAGAAGTGATGTGCTGCTCTAAAAGGAGGTGTTTAGGTATGTCATACGTGCATTCATATTTTGGCTCCACCATTTACCAGGTGAGAGACCATGGCCAGGTCTAAAATTTGTGAGTCTTATCTTCCACTTCTTTCATTGTGATTATTAAGATATATGCATATGAAGTTTATTGTACATTAATGCTTTAATTATTATTATTTCAGACACTGTCACATGAACCCAAAGTCCTCCAGGAAGGTCTCCTTCAGTTGGACTCCATTCTTTCCTCCTTGGAGCCCTTACACCGCCCAATAGAATCCCCCGGGGGCTCAGTGTTGTTGCGAGAACTGGCTTGTGCTGGCAATGTTGCTGATGCTACCCTCTCAGCTCAAGCCACACCTCTACTACATGCACTCACTGCTGCCCACGCTTACATCATGATGTTTGTTCATACTTGCAGGGTTGGACAGGTAAGAATTATCTTAAGGGTGAACATGTTGGTTTAAAGTCCATAAAATACCTAGGGCATATACCTGGCATCTTAGTGTACTTAGAAGCAGTTCTCCCTAGGCTGACAGGTGAGTTCTTTTGGGTTGGGTGGGTGATTTAAGGTTTATGCTTCAAGTTGCTGTCTAGTTTCACTTTCCCTTAGTATTTTTTTAATTGGAAATAAGGTGACAATATAACTTGTTTCATGAACTGGACCTTCTTGAGAGTAAAAGAGATTGAGATAAATACAGGCATTAATAGGTCTATAGCCTTCATATAGGCCTTGGGGATGTATAATCACCCCTCTTAGCAATCAAGCCTCAATTGGGTGCTCATCTGGTCTTATTACTTCCTAATCTTTCTACAAATGCATGTAGACTTGATAATAAGATAGCAACAAGGAAATTTGGCCACAGAACTTTTTAAGTCAATGGTAATTAACAGATTACTAACGATTTCCTAAATATCAACCTCTATGTTTGCACTCCATGTGAGGCTCCTCTTGTGCTTCCAGAAAGTTGAGGTTGTGAGAGGTTGTTTTTTTGAGTGTTCTCAGTATTGCTACCTTTAATTGTCAATCTAAAGATTAATGGTGCATTTTTAGCTGGCCTATTTCATGCTGTTGAACAGGAGTGTGTTCTTTGAACAAATATAACTGGAAAGCACAAACTATCTAGAAAGTAATTAAATTATACAACAAAACTTTATGGGTTTATTTATTTATTGAAATAAATGGGAAATAACAAGTCCCTTCTCCATCTAAAAAATTTGGAAGCTGTCTGTGAATCTGTAAAACTGTTTCTTTGATTTAGAAAAATGGAGTTGCCTATGACTCCTGTTTTTCGTCTTACAAAAAAACAATGAGATCTTAAAGATAGATTGTAAATATTAAAAGAGAATACCTGTGATCTTCAGTGTGGAAATTTTGATGAAGCTGATAGCTCTGAGAATAATGAGGAAGGAAAAATAGAATCCCTTATCGTTTTAAATAGCTGGAAGTTCATTTTGATCGTTCAGAGGGCATGCCAAAGATCACCTTTTTCACCTTGGTTACAGAGTGAAATTCGTTCCATCTCCATAAACCAGTGGGGCTCTCAGTTGGGTCTGAGTGTTCTGAGCAAGCTGAGCCAGTTATACTGTTCCCTGGTATGGGAAAGCACTGTCCTCCTCTCCCTCTGTACCCCAAACAGGTAAGGGAATGAATAGTCATCTCTTTTATTATCTGTGTTGTCTTTCCCAACAGAGAAACTAAACTTAGTGAGCCTGGAGGATTGCTTTGGTTAAGGATAGAAAGGTAAAGAGTTCAGAGGCTTTCTTGACTGTCTTAGTTCATTCAGGCTGCTATAACAAAATCCACAAATTGGGTTTTTATAAACGATAGAAATTTATTGCTCAGAGTTTTGGCAGCTAGAAGTCTGCGTGGTTAGGTGAGGGCTCTCTTCCACATTGTAGACTTCTCATTGTATCCTCACATGGTGGAAAGGACTCACATGGTGGAATCTCTGCGGAGCCTCTTTTTATAAGGGCTTTGTCCCATTCATGAGGGTTCTACTCTTAAGCACCTATCAAATGATGACTCAGATGGTAAAGAATCTGCCTGCAGTACAAGAGACCCAGGTTTGATCCATGGGTCAGGAAGATCCCCTAGAGAAAGGAATGGTTACCCACTCGAGTATTCTTGCCTGGAGAATTCCATGGACAAAGGAGCCTGGCAGGCTACTACATTCCATGGGGTCACAAAGAGTCGGACACAACTGAGTGACTAATATGCACAGAGACCTTACTACTAATACCATCATCTTGTGGGGCATTAGGATTTTAACATTTGAATTTTGAGGAGACACAAGCATTTAACCAGTAGCATTGTCCTTCCTACTTACCAGCCAGAGGGCTTGCTTACAAATGTGTTGTGCATCTTTGATATGATATCCCAATTATGCTGTGTCAGCTTGGTGGGTGTTTACAATTCGGTCCTGTTGTTAGACAGGTCTAAAGAGTTGAGATAGAAACCAAACCTCAGGAATTCCATCATTGCAGATATTTTATTAGGTTAACTTACCTGCTGTAGGAAGGGAATGGTGTCAGTTAAGCAGGTCAGAGACCAAGCACAACATAAAAAATGAGTTATCAGAAGTTTTATTGCTCACTGTTTCTCTTCTTGCAGCTTGCCATCTGGGTGTGAATTTGGCCAGGCAGACATGCAGAAACTGGTTCCAAAGGATGAGAAGACAGGTACGACCCAGGGCGGAAAAAGATCAGGTAACTCCAAGAAACTTAAAATCTCAGCCATTAATTCTTTTAAGTTCTGTCTCAGTGTCTTCATAGGTTTATTGTGAAAATTTAGTTAGCTCTATCATCTGTAGTCTTCAGGCTTTTTCCCATTCATTAATTTTTAGTTATATATTTTAAACTATTTTCAGTTACTTTCTCTATAAGAAAAAATACATATCCACAGTGATAAAAATTAGAAAACATAGAAGAAGAATAACCGATATTTATACCACAGAAAATATTTTGAAAGTGTCTGCCTAATCCCTGAGGATATGTTTTATTAACATAGTTGTGATTGTCTTAGAGGTATTTTATAGATCTCTCTTCACTTAATATTAAGTGCTATGTAAAGGTACCATGAATTAACCATTCCCTATTAATATTCTAATGTAATGTTTTGAAAACTGAACATCTTTGTATATGTTTTTTTGCAAATGTTGAGGTTGATTCTTAGAAATTACTATAGGTTGAATGGAAAAAACTGAATTTTTAATTTTTATTAATTTAAATCTAACAAACTATTATTCTGTTCAGTTGTTGAAAGACTTTAAAGTTTGTTTGGAAAACTTGGGTGTATGAATTGGTTTTTTTCCCCTAGTAAATTGTATGAAATATAGATCAATTAAGGAAAATTCAATATCTGTATTAAGATGTACTGTAAGTTTGAAATAGATACCTTGCATAAAAATGTAAAATCTCATTAATTAACTTTTTAAGTGGTTAGTAGAAATTTTTAATTATCTATGTGGTTCACATTATATTTCTATTGCACAATGTCATTTTTGAAAATAGCTTTTATATTATATTAAAATAGAAGTTCCAAATTGCAATAAGCAGAAATTATACAATTTGGACTTTCCTGGTGGCTCAGTGGTAAAGAATCCACCTGCCAATGCAGGAGACATGGATTCAATCCCTGATTTGGGAAGATTCCACATGCTGTTAAGCAACTAAGCCCATGCGCTACAGCTACTGAGCCCATGAGCTACAACTACTAAGTCCACATGCTCTAGAGCTGGTGCATGGCAGCAAGAGAAGCCACTGCAGTAAGAATCTTGTTCTCCACAACTGAAGAAAAGCTTGCAACAGAGACCCACCAAGTGGAAAATAAATAAATAAAATTAGAAGAAGAAAAAAAATTATACAATCTTCTGACCCTAATGGAGCAAACCTAAAATTAATAAAAGCCGATTTTCTAGAAAGTTTTTTTCTCCTATACTCTGCATCAGGGAAAAAATAAATTTGATAAACTAAAGAGAATGGTGAGAGAGTTCTATAAATAAAAGCCTATTAACTATGCTTAAAAATTGTATTGAGATTACTAAAAATAGAGAAAATGCTAAGGAACTAATAAAGCAGACATAAGTTATGAAATAAGTAATGACATATGACAGCTAGTTATTGTATTGTGGGAGAATGGGACAGAATTAATAAGATATACACAAACTTCTGGCAAGGTTAATTTTGTAGAAATTTCTAACCAGAAGTTAGAATATCAAGTTTTGCCAAAGTGTACCAACTTTAACTCAAAAAATAATTTACTAAGAATCAGGAACAAAATTAGACTCTGGCAAAGAATTGCCTTGCATAACAATTTAGATATATTTTTCCCAGCAGTTTTCCACAAATTTAACAAGGATAACTCCATTTACACATACAGTTTTTCCAGAATATTACAAAGAAAACTTGGTGATATGTTTTATAGATTGCCTAATGTTGATTCTTAGATCTAAGAGCACACACGACCACCCCAAAGAAGACACATCTCAAATTCATATACAAAAATCTTAAATTCTAGGAAATATATTTCTCCAGTAGTGATCTATGATGTCTGATTTGAGTTTGTTAATGAGCTATAAAATTCTAGCAGGGTGTGTGCCTTGAGAGTGTGGGTCACCATGCACATTGTATTTTGTGCAAAGTTTCTGAGTCCTGCAGTATGCTTACAGTCTTCCAGGGTAGCCCTGGGTAAAGACTTTTTAACACACTCCCATTGGAAGATGGATGTCAGTATTACCTAGTTAGAAGGACTCCAAGGAAAGAAGCTTATCAGTACAGTTTTGTGCTTGGTTTTTGTTTTTTTTTTTTTTTTCCAGATTTAGGAAGTTGTGGCCATTAAAAGAGTAACAAGCACTATAGGTAGCTCTCTCTTGGGACTCTTCAGAACAGGGAACCAGTTAAGTCCTGGCTTACCATGGTCTTATTGCTCCCCTCTTATGGCTACAGATGGGGAACAGGATGGAACCACTGGAAGTATGGATGCTTCTACCCAGGGCTTGTTGGAAGGCATTGGGCTTGATGGTGACACACTGGCTCCTATGGAGACAGATGAACCTACTGCTTCGGACTCTAAGGGCAAATCTAAAATCACACCTGCCATGGCTGCCAGAATCAAGCAAATCAAGCCATTGTTGTCAGGTGAGTGATTTTCTTCCTTCTGTCTCTTTTAGAGCCCGGTATGGCTCTATTGTTTCCTTTTAAGGAAATTTTAAACTTGGTGGCTCATTTTCAGGTATCTGCTGTGTGACAGGCTCTGTACTAACTGTGAGGGAGACAGAGATGAGAGAGTGGCTTTCTGAAAGCCAAATCTACCCCTCCTTTTCTTTCTACTCTTCTGCTACTGCAAATGACCTCTGATCCTACCATTTCCCTGAAATGTCTCACCAAGGTATCTAACCTCCTTGTTGCTAAGTCCACTGGATACTCTTCAGTCTCCTCACTTTTCTGCAGCACAATGGTTGACCTACCACCTCTTTCTCAAAATACTCTTTTCTTGGCTTTTGTGATATTAAGCCCACCTGCCTTCCTGTTACCTGTCTGCCTACTGTATTCAAGGCTTCTCTTCCTTTCTCTGTCATTCAAATGTAGCTGGCAAGTAACACAGTTGATTTGTGTTTTAATAGTTACTTTGCCACCTCTGTGGAAACTACAGTAACATGATACAGGACTGCAGCCTACCAGGCTCCTCTGCCCATGGGGTTTTCCAGGCAAGAGTACTGGAGTGGGTTGCCATTGCCTTCTCTGAACATGATACAAGACCATATTAAAGATGTGCACTGGGGACCTCCCTGACGGTCCAGTGGTTGAGACTCCGTGCTTCCCCACTGTGGAGGGTGCAGGTTTGATCCCTGGTCAAGGAACTAGGATTCTGCATGCTGTGCAGTGCAGCACCCCCCCCCAAAAAAATGCACTGACATGTTTTCACCATCTTTCACCCCTTAATTTTTGGGGAACCTATTTTGTATGCCTACACCAATTTTGTATGTTTGCCACTTTCTGACCTCTTACTGTGAAGGAAAATGAGGACAACTGGGAATTGGGAGCTCTGCCCAAAGGAAAGCAAAACATGGCCTTTGGTGCTTCCATTTGTTATTTTAAACCCTGTTGAATTTTACATTCCATTCTAATTTGCTTAATTCTACTCCTTTGTTTTAATTTGAAAGTCTACTTCCACTTTCCCCAAATTGAAGGAAAATTGACCACCCAAGAAGATGCTGATGTTTACCTCTCCTTTCTTTGTTACACCTCTGAAACCTTTGAACATTCTGGGGTTTCTGTGTGGGCTCAGCCCATGCTTTTGATGTCTGTTTCTCTGTGCTTACTGGCCTTTTGTTTTTCTCTTTTATCCTTGCTGACTACTTTTGAGCCACTTTGCTGTCTATTCACTTGAAAGCAGTGGTGGAAAAGTAAAAATTTAATGTTTACATGCATTAGGCTTTCAAAGTCTGGGCACACCCAACCTCCAATCAGGTAGTGCAAGTATCTGTAGCCCTATTCCCTCATTATAATTGGAAGATCCTAATGTGGTTCGATTGGAAAAGGCAATGGCACCCCACTCCAGTACTCTTGCCTGGAAAATCCCATGGATGGAGGAGCCTGGAAGGCTGCAGTCCATGGGGTCACTGAGGGTCGGACACGACTGAGCGACTTCACTTTCACTTTTCACTTTCATGCATTGGAGAAAGAAATGGCAACCCACTCCAGTGTTCTTGCCTGGAGAATCCCAGGGACGGGGGAGCCTGGTGGGCTGCCGTCTATGGGGTCGCAGAGTCAGACACGACTGAAGTGACTTAGCAGTAATGTGGTTTGATTAGGAAGAAGGGCTTGTTCCTTTCTTAAGCTTTATATCTCAGAACTTACTGAGTTTGGGAGGGAGGGTATGATATGTGGCACCAATTCAAGTAGAGCCAATTTTTTCACAGTGGGTTCATATGTTTAGTTGCTAAGTTGTGTTCAACTTTTCTGCGACCCCATCCAGTCTCCTTTGTCCATGGGATTTCCCAGGCAATAGTACTGGAGTGGGCTGCCATTTCCTTCTCCAGGAGATCTTCCCAACCCAGGAATCGAACCCACTTCTCCTGCCTTGGCAAGCAGATTCTTTAGTACTGAACCACCAGAGAAGCCTGGGTTCATGTGCTCTGATTAAGAGATGCGCTCTGATTCAGACCTAGTCTTATCTCTGGATTGTGATGAAATGTTAAAAATACTGGGACAGCATTTTCATTTGTGATTTTAAGAGTAATAAATATTCACTGTAGAAAAGGTACAGAGAAATGTTTTAAGAAAAACAGAAAAATACCCATGTTTAGATATTTTTTCTTTTTCTATACATCTCCTTTTACATGTTTTATTTGGATTCTGCCTTTTTGGTTTGGCAGTATGTACCGAAAAGCCTCCTACAAAGATGAAAATTTGAAATACTTGTAATCTATGTAATACCGTATTAGATTTTTTAAGAAGGCCACTTTTTATATATGTAGAGACAAGTCCAGGTGTTTCATAGAATATTATGTGGGAGGAAATAGTCAGCCATTAAAATGTATTAGCAGTAATATAGCTGTTATAATGAAACCATTCTGGAAACACTGTACAGCCTTATTCTGACTTTTGGGTTCCAGCTTCCTCTAGATTAGGCAGAGCACTGGCTGAGCTGTTTGGACTCCTTGTTAAACTTTGTGTGGGGTCTCCTGTCCGCCAGAGAAGAAGCCATCATGCTGCCAGCACCACCACAGCACCAACACCTGCTGCTCGATCAACGGCCTCAGCCCTCACTAAGCTCCTCACAAAAGGCTTATCATGGCAGCCTCCACCATACACGCCTACTCCACGCTTCAGGTGAGGTTCTGCTTAAGATGCAAAATCTAATTGGTTCCTTCTCTACTTGAATGCAGAGTGAATCACTGAATTAGAGGACTTAGAGGTCCCTTGTTTTACCCTAAATGTACCCCAAATACAGTGTAAAGTACTTGTCTTGGTTCTACCTACTCTAAAATACAGAGATTTTTAAAAGTATTTATAATCAGACTGCATTTCAGTAACCTGGTGTTTAGTAGTAGGTGGAAACTGTCATCCTTTTTTGCCTTAGAAATTTTAATATCCAAACTAGTCACCCACTTGCATTCTAGTCAGTCAGTCACTTCAGTGCAGTATTAAATTTTACTCTTGGCTTCTATTTGAATTTCCCATTGTTTCTCTGGCTGCCCTAGAGAAGGTTAAATTTTTGCTTTTTCCCTCTTCCAGGCTGACTTTCTTCATCTGTTCAGTTGGTTTTACATCCCCAATGCTGTTTGATGAGAGGAAGTATCCCTACCACCTCATGCTGCAGAAATTTCTCTGCTCTGGAGGCCACAATGCCCTTTTTGAGTAAGGATCATGTTGCTTTACAGAGAAGCATTGTTTGGAGTTTGGTCTTTTCTATTTGCCTTAGCAGCCCACAACTTTCTAAGCCACCTATCCAGTGATGATGGGATACATAGAGACAGCCATTGGTTGTATCCTTTCATGGTTTAGGAACTAGTTGTATTTATGTCCATCTTCCTGGAGGGTAGGATTCAGCCTGTCCTTGGGCTGTCTTGTAACGGTCTCTGTTTTTTCTTCATTTGGATTGCCATGTCTTGTACATATTTTTCTAATAGACTTATCCTTTCCTACTATTTCTTTGAATATGATAATTTTTCTGCTGCTTTTGGTCAAAAGATTCGAAGTTTCACTTTCGTTTTTTGTTGTTGCCGTAGCTTTAAAAATAAGGCTGGAAATGGTATTGATTTTACCCTAAATATGTGTAACAAATTATCACTTTGTCCACCTTAAACTTACATATGTTATATGTCAATAATATATCAATAAAGCTGGAATAAAAACCCAAATAAAAGGTAAAGTGCTATATTCAGCATCTTGTAATAATTATTAGTGGAAAAGAATATGAAAAAGAATATATATATAACTGAATCATGTTGCTGTTTACCAGAAACTAACACAACATTGTAAATCAACTATACTACAATTTTTTGAAAAGGGTAAAGCTAATAAATGTTGGACAGACTAGAAGCAGTATCTCCAAGAAGAGAAACTGGGAAGCTTTTGAATATGTCCCTGTCTTTCTCCCCACCCCCAATCTAAAATACTAATATTCCATCTTCACATTTTCTCTTATTTGAATTTAGAACATTCAATTGGGCTCTGTCTATGGGAGGAAAAGTTCCTGTTGCTGAGGGATTAGAACATTCAGACTTACCTGATGGCACAGGAGAATTCCTAGATGCCTGGCTAATGCTGGTGGAGAAGATGGTAAATCCCACCACGGTGCTTGAATCTCCACATTCACTGCCTGCCAAATTGCCTGGAGGTGTTCAGAACTTTCCACAGTTCAGTGCCCTCCGCTTCCTGGTGGTAACTCAGAAGGTGAGTATTCAGCATTCTAAAACCAGGAGTAATTTCTCATGCCAACTAGGTAGCTCTTACTCTCTTTTGTCCTCCTTAGTGAAATAATTTGACTGGTGGAGAACCAGTGAATCCTACTCCCAGATAGGGCTGCCTTGCAGAATGGATTGCAGACCACTTGAAAATTTTCTGTGGTGTAAACCTTTGAACTGTAAACTCCAGATTGCAACTTCTAGGTTGGGTTTAATGCCCCCCTTCTCTGTGCTTCCTTGGACCCCCTCAGTACTGCCTGAAATTTTGTTGTTGGCATTGATTGTGGAAGGACTGTCTCACAGATCTTTGACGTGCTTTTCCTGGGGTTTTGAATTGAGACAAAATGGTCTTCACATAGCTTTTCAAATGAATTACAGGCAGCGTTTACTTGCATCAAGAACCTGTGGAATCGGAAACCCTTGAAAGTGTATGGTGGGCGAATGGCTGAGTCCATGCTAGCCATCCTGTGTCACATCCTCCGAGGAGAACCTGTGATTCGAGAGAGACTGAGCAAAGAAAAGGAGGGATCTCGAGGAGAAGAGGATACAGGACAAGAAGAAGGTGGCTCTCGCCGGGAACCTCAAGTCAACCAGCAACAACTACAACAGGTGGGATTCTGACCTCACACTCCAGGGCCCAGACTTTGCACCTGAGAGTGTGTGGTCTGTGGGATTTCTAAGTTTCTAAATGCCTGGTCTTATTAGGAGATAGGTTTAAATTTGCTCTCTTTCTTACTTTTTCTCCCAAGAAAGCTGAAGTGTCGTTTCAGTACTCCTAATAGGTAAAAGATCTGTGTCCTCCCAAGCATCTTGTTTAGTATTGGAATTCTTTTACGTATTCTCAGTAGACTGTGGCTGCCATGTTCTTTGGAGGCAAACTGTCCTCAGCTACTTTCTGATGGATCTGTAAAAAGAAAGGATATTGTGACCCAAATTTATTTTCCAACAAGAGCTTTTGGAAACCTTACTCACCTATAAGACTGTTTTCATTTTTTAAATTTAAAATAGTTGGAGGCTAGAAGTGGGGGAGGGGATGCACCTTATGATCCTGACATTTCAATCTCAAACAGCATTATATCTAGAGTCCTGTTCAAACGTCTTCTGTATGTACATGCCACATTTTTATTACAATAGTTAAGTGTTCACTTTAAGAAAACTTAAAATATACCAAAATACTTTCTAAAGGCATTCATAATGTCACCACACAAGATAATCATTGTATCCTTATTTTCATCACTTAATTCTGTGCCTAATTTTTACCTAGCAGCATCATACAGAACGTAGACTTATACTGCTGTCTTTAAGAAACTAGGTCTTTTTTACTTCTTAATCATTCTTATATTGCTGGATATGTTGATTTTCTTATTATTTGATGTTGTAAAGCTGTGGTGTATAGCTTCATTCTCTACAAATCTTTCTATGCATCTCATGATTATTTGTTAGTTGTAGGTTTCCTGGGTCAGTTTTTCAGGCTCTTGTTCTGTTGCCAGTCTGTCTTCAAGAAAAGTGGGACCAAGTTTTGCTTCTATGTGTGAGTCTCAGTCTTAGAATAATCTTGCTAAGGAAGATGACCATCTAGCTGAATTTTCTTGAAGGATAGAATTGGGAATCACTTTGACTCCTTGGGTCATTATGTAGCTCTGTTTAAATGGTATGGAAGCACCATGCAGAAAGGATCATTCATGTTATCTAACTGACTTAGCTTTATAAATATTCTCAGTTCATATGAAGTTAGAAAAACTTGTCTCCATCTTAAAAGGATTCCTCTTTTTTTTTTTTTTTAACAATGTGTTTGGATTTCTCTCTTACCATGGTTCTTTGAGATCCTGCATTCTTTTTGTAGCTCATGGACATGGGCTTCACAAGGGAACATGCCATGGAGGCCCTGTTGAACACCAGCACCATGGAGCAGGCCACAGAGTACCTTCTAACCCACCCTCCCCCGATCATGGGAGGAGTTGTTCGGGTGAGTTGGCTCAGGGGCTCTGATCTCTCAGGGTGTTGGTATGGCTGCTAATGTGCTTTACTTCTCCATGCCAATATTTTCTTTACACGCTAACTCTTACAGCTCTAGAATATAAGGAGCAGAAGCTTTCTCTCTCTTACTCAGGCAAATTTTCCTGGACTTTGCAAAAGAACTCTTAAATTATACATAGGCAGAAAGTAATAGGAGAGGCTCTCTTTTCTGAAATGCCAAATAGATGGTCACATTGAAGATCCTTTCCTATTTAATTTTGTTGTGGTTTTTCCCTCTTGTTCTCGTGGTGACCAGGTAAGCCTAATTGAATTTGATTCTACAGAGCAGCATTCAGAGCCCTCTCTGTTCTTCTCTAAAGTTTGAGCCCAGGATGTCTGATTCCTTATGATTGGGGTATGTGTAGTTGCTGGATTTTCTTTTGTTGCTCTTTAGGATCTGAGTATGTCTGAAGAGGACCAGATGATGAGAGCGATTGCCATGTCTCTGGGACAGGATATCCCAATGGATCAAAGGGCAGAGTCACCTGAGGTAACTAGGAAACGGGGCTTCCAAGAGGGTCTGACACAGTGATCTTAGTGTTTCTATCAACATTCTGCTATTACTGTTGGGTAATTGCTGGAAATAAAGTCTAAACAAAGACATGCGAGTACTCACTCATTCATCCCAACCTTGCCATCACTAGTCTACATTACATTACCTGAAGCTTTATATGAAACAGATGAAGCATTAATTATTGTCAAATAAGAGGCCCATAATGTACTTGGTAGTGCTCATTAGGCCAAACTTGGCTGTCTTTATTACCTTGGAATCTAGGTAATAATTACTACCTACAGAGAATGCAGGACAATTGTCTACAAATGATTTTTGTGGGAGGTGATGTCAAATGATGCAAATAAGTTTCCAGCACTTTGAGGATTGGAGGTGTCCTGCTGTCTTGCCTTAGGCTGTATAGCTGCCTTTATACTCATTGCCACACCCTAATGAATGTACCACCTGATTGAGAAGATAGAGAATATTTATGTGGTAGGACAGATACATTATTAGAGTCTCCTCACTTTCTTCCTTCAACTGTACCATATCCTCTCACTCTTCCTTCCTTGCCTCTAGGAAGTTGCTTGCCGAAAGGAAGAGGAGGAACGGAAAGCTCGAGAAAAGCAGGAAGAGGAAGAGGCTAAATGTCTAGAGAAGTTCCAGGATGCTGATCCATTGGAGCAAGATGAGCTCCACACTTTCACAGATACAATGTTGCCAGGCTGCTTTCACCTTCTTGATGAGTTGCCGGACACTGTATACCGAGTGTGTGATTTGATCATGACAGCAATCAAACGAAATGGAGCAGACTATCGAGACATGATTCTGAAGCAAGTAGTCAATCAGGTAAGTTCTCCAGGGGCCAGAAAGTCTTTGAAAGGAAAAAACAAAGCTCTCTTTTTCTATGTATCACTTCTTAGATTCATCTAAAATGTCAAAAATGTCTCTCACTCTTGTGCCAAATTAGGCCCCCTGAACTAACTAACTAAATGTTTTTCCCTCTCCTCCTATGTGATAATCTTTTGACAAATGAGTCCCCATTTTGATAAGTAGTTGTGACCTTTTTTTCTTTTTTAAGCAGTGTTTTTCTCGTTATGAAATTAATGTATGCTAGTTGTTGAAATATAATAAGAAATAAACCACCCTAAATTCTCACATAGCCAGTTAACTTTTTGGTTATATTTCCTTTACTTTTTTATGATTTATTTATTTAAATCATTGGAATCTTATTTTACACATTTTTTTTAATTTGAGAGACAGGAAGAAATTAAAAACTGATATATTTAAACATAATTTTAGTGTATGGAAACATCACAAGAGTAAAAGTCAAACTGGGTAAAGCTTTTTCTTCCCCACACGATATGACCAATCTTTAGTTATCTTTATATCAAGAGCTTATAGAAGTTTGTTTTAAGAAAACAAACCTTAATAGAAAGGAGCAATTATATAAAATTCATTACAAGAGATTTTCAACATGCATACTAAAGCATGACCAATGTTTCTAACATGCTGAGGTTTTGTTTGTTTGGTTTTTTTTCCTCTGTTTTCATGATAATTCTGAAGCGGGTATAATGAAAGATTTAAAGTGGGTAGAACCTTTGTAGAGTTGACTGTATATGTGCACCAGAAATTTTTAAAATACTCATTGTTTAAACTTAGAATTTAGACTTCTTGTAATCTAGTCTTAAGAAAATAATTTTTGTAGGTGTTTCTTTAATAACATACATCTTCTTTTGATACAGACACCAAATGCCTATAGTAAATATGTTAATATTTACCCAGTCTCCTTCAATGAATGTGTTAGAGGTGGAGGGGGTATTTTACAAGGTTGAGAATGTTTTGACAAACCTCATCATACTCTATCGACAGTTATTTAACTTGGCTCCTTTCCTGCTTTTCTAGGTGTGGGAAGCTGCTGATGTATTGATCAAAGCTGCTCTTCCCCTGACAACAAGTGACACAAAAACTGTATCAGAGTGGATCAGTCAGATGGCCACTCTACCCCAGGCCTCTAATTTGGCCACTAGAATCTTGCTTTTAACACTGCTTTTTGAGGTAAGATTTAGACCTTTTGGTCCCTGTTATTCATTCATCAAAGAACCAAACACCTACCATTTGAGACACTGAAGAAGGTATAGAGAAATGTAGGACATGTCTGCATTTCATGAGCTTACAGTTTCTGATAGGCTATAATGCACGTGTGTGTGTGTGCTGTCACTCAGTCATGTCCAACTCTTTGCAACCCTATGAACTGTAGCCCGCGAGGCTCCTCTGTCCAAGAGATTCTCTAGGTAAGAATTCTAGAGTGGGTTGCCATGCCCTCCTCCCAGGAATCTTAAGTATAAAATACAGCATTCTGTGCTACATGAATGGTAATAATCTTGAGTTCAGGGAGGTCAGTATACATCACTTCCGGATAATAAGAAAAGTGCTTCTCAGAACAAATGTTAATTAATTGAATTGGGTCTTAGAGGACTAGAGGATGGGGTGATATTAGAAGGTACTTAGAATGACTGTAAGTTGTGGATTTCTTTTGGCTTCTCTGAGGAAATCTAACTAGCAGTGGGGTAGGATATGGAATTTGGTAATAGATGTCAAATAGAATCTAACTTGTCTTTCTGACCTGGTTAATCAGCAGATTATTTGAGGTAAAGTATGTTCTTGTTCCAACCAACATAGGAATTAGGAGGCATCTAACCTTGAACAAGTGACTCTTCATTTTTAGCTTAACATGTTTAATGGTAAAACCTGGATTTAATGGAGTAAACCCTTTATAGCATATTGGGGTTAAGTACAATATGTGTCATACTTTATGTCTACAGTCTTGGGGCTTTCCTTTATAATGGAAGTGGTGATTCTTATTATATAACGCTTGTGAATAGATACTTGTGGGAAAGATTGCAAAGTTCTGAATGCTGGGGGTCCCCAATAACATTATAATGAGAAATTACTCATGAGCCCCCCCCCCCCTTTAAAAAAAAATCACAAATGACCGTCTTTCTTCTGGTCTTTTTTCCTATACGTTTAAACAGTCAGGATCAGAATGTTTAGAAAGTTTTGTGTTCTTTCAAGTATTATATTATGAATATTTACCATATCATGTATATATTATTTCGTCTTTTCAATGTTCCCTAGTTTAAGTATCACCTATTGTTGGCCATTTATTTAAATTATTTCCAGTGATTTCCTGTCACATCAATAATGCTTTATGTAGCCCCTGTAAGAGGAACTATTAACTTTGTTGCTGTGTTTAATTATTCCATCTTGGATGATTATAAAGGTTCTCTGTAAATCAGAAGCTTTTAAGGTAGCCTAGATGACAGTTCTTGTTATTAATCATACTGGTAATAGTTTCCACATTAAGCACATACTAATGTACACTCTGTTGGCAATTAACCTGGAGATATAAACGTTACTATTCCCTTTGACCCAAGCGGAAGCTAAGGCCTAGAGAATTTAAGTAATATATCTCAGATCACACTGCTAAGTGGTGAAAGTGGAATTTGAATTCAGCCAATTCCATTGGTGTTCACTCTTGTTTTATACCGTAGTAATCCTTGAAACTGAGTAGAAGTTGGTATTTTTTTTCTCTTTGATTAATCAATCAGGAATTGAAGCTACCTTGTGCTTGGGTGGTTGAATCTAGTGGCATCCTTAATGTCCTAATCAAACTCTTGGAAGTGGTTCAGCCCTGCCTACAGGCCGCCAAGGAACAAAAGGAGGTCCAGACGCCAAAGTGAGTGACCCTGTATCTCTCCTGGTTTCATTTCTATTTCTCTGGGCCTTTGGGCCCTCAGGTTTCCTGGGGCATGTATGGGATGAATCTTGGATACCTTTTATGGTTTGAAAATTGTGCAGTACCTGATAAAATCAAGATAAGTTTTCCCATGTTGCACAAGTTTCTGGTTTGCCCAGAGTAAATCATTTCTTCTGTTCTAGGTGGATCACTCCAGTGTTGCTCCTGATTGATTTCTATGAAAAAACAGCCATTTCCTCAAAGAGGAGAGCCCAGATGACTAAGGTACATAAAACACTATATGTTTTATATACCGTGTATATGGTGAGCAGAACAGCTGAGCTTCTTGAGGCAAGAATAGACCAGAAGAGAATATGGGATAGTGGTATTAAGAAAAATGTAAAGCTCTCTGATCAAGGCATAAATCTCTTGAGGGATCTTGATAGAGTTCTCTTCTGAATTGGAAGTTAGAATTTAGGTTTTTTTAATGGAGCTGCTTGCTGAAAGGTCCAGGAATTTACCCTGGAAGTGAATGTTAAAGATGTGTGCTGTTTCTGGAGGAGGAGTGGCTCTTCTGTTATGTGAAGGGCTGAGTGTGCAACAGTTCCTCCAAAAGCAAGTGCTCCTTATATAAAAATTATATATGCCATATCATCTCAGTACCTTCTCAGAAACAGAACTTTTGTTCCAGTACATCTAAAATAATGTTTACCTTTTGTGGAAAATAGTTGGAAACAAAAGGAAAGGATCACAGGATAAGAGTAGAGAGTGTTTTGTTCCTGTGGAGAAGCTCAGGGATGTGAGGGATAAGGTATATGAAAACTTATCTCTTGGTTTGCAACGTATAATAAATGTCCAGTATATTTCCTTTTCCTGGGTTAGTTTTAGCAAAGAACACTGATAAAATTACTGTTGCTTCTAATAGTCAACATTATAAGGGATGTATTCCTTTGTGCTCTTGTATTTAGTACCTACAGTCTAACAACAACAACTGGCGCTGGTTTGATGACCGCTCTGGACGTTGGTGTAGTTACAGTGCAAGCAACAACAGCACTATTGATTCTGCCTGGAAATCTGGAGAGACAAGTGTGCGTTTCACTGCAGGCCGAAGAAGATACACTGTCCAGTTCACTACAATGGTACAGGTACATGTTCACTCCATGCTGTAAACTTGATTAAAGGAGGGGAATGTGCTAAGTATGCCTTTCCATTTGTTTCTTCCAGAGCCAGCAGTCCTGACATATTATAAGAACAGTATTACCATTACTAAATGGGGTATAGTTTTCAGAGAACTGAGTCTTTCTAAAGCTATGTTTTAGGCCAGAAGTCTTGGCAATTTGATACTGTCCCACCTGGAAATCAATTTAAGTGTTCAGTCAAGGATTAGGGAGTTGTTGGGATATGGTGTCTGCTCTACTGGAAAGTTTCATAACTTGCTCTAGGGCCTTGTGTATGCCATTTTCTTTCTTAGGACCTTCGGGCTTTCTTTCTGTAAATAATAGGGATGGGATAAATTGCCAAAATTCCTTCCTGTTATAGCATTTTGCCACTGAGTCCCAATTCCCCCATTTCCCCTTACAATTCTTTTTTCTGTAGAGATATTTTTGTCTGCTTGAATTCCTAGGTTAATGAGGAAACAGGGAACCGGCGTCCTGTGATGCTGACACTCCTGAGGGTACCACGATTGAATAAAAATTCTAAAAACAGCAATGGTCAGGAACTAGAGAAGACACTGGAAGAAAGCAAAGAAATGGATATCAAACGTAAAGAAAATAAAACCAGTGGTATGGACTTTCAGTTTTGAATCTTTCAAGGAGGGTCTTATAATAAAGCTAATGTTCCTTCATGGCTTAAATTCTGACCAGTTTCATCATGAGTAATTTCTTACCCTTCAGATTGTTTGGTGACTTAAAGATACATAGTTTTCGTTTTTATATGCTTTCTCATCTGATCTTTGAATTGGTGTTTGGTATATTTGTCTTAATAGCACCCAAGTGTTTGGTTACTTCAGAGGGAGAGGATGGAAGGAAATGTCAGGTTAACTGTCTGAACACTTACTTTTCCCATTTGTAGATACCCCCTTGGCCCTAGACAGTACAAATACTGAAAAGGAGACAAGCCTGGAAGAAACAAAAATTGGGGAGATCTTGATCCAGGGCCTGACAGAGGATATGGTGACTGTTTTAATCCGGGCCTGTGTGAGCATGCTAGGCGTCCCTGTGGATCCAGACACTTTGCATGCCACCCTTCGCCTATGCCTGAGGCTCACCCGAGACCACAAATATGCCATGATGTTTGCAGAGCTGAAGAGTACTCGCATGATCTTAAATTTGACCCAGAGTTCAGGCTTCAATGGGTTTACTCCCCTGGTCACCCTTCTCTTAAGACACATCATTGAGGACCCCTGCACCCTGCGCCATACCATGGAAAAGGTGAGTTTTTGGTGTCCAGTGGGGTTTAGCTTTATATCATACTTTGTTCTCCTTGGTCTCAGGACAGATCGACTTCTGGTTCTTCTTCGGGTATATAGCTATGTGTTACATATATGCTCTGCCCAGCAAAATTTCCCAGCTGTGTCCTCAGGTGCTTGCTTAGATATGATAGATAATCCCATTGAGTGACATTTAAAAAGTACTAGAAAATAGGACTTTTTTACCCCTAAATTACTATAGTGATAGCTCTTATCCAGAAAAATCCTCTTCACTTAAGAGCCTATTTTCCAACCATTGTGTTTTGGGGATTGTAAAAATGAAGTTTATCCTTGAATAACAAGTTTGAACTGCACAGGTCCACTTATATAAAGATTTTTTTCGAATAGTAAACACTAAAGTACTACCACAATCAGTTGGTTGAATTTGCAGATACAGAACCTCAGATATGGAGAGCCAACTAAAAGTTATCCATGGATTTTCAACAGCATGGAGGGCTGGTGCCCTTAACCCCCACAATATTCAAGCATTGATTATAGTAAAGTTTTTGGAATGTTTATGACTGGGAAAAGCTCTTTACAAATATACATTGTGCACATGAAAACTGAGGTTTATATGTTAATTTTAGGAAACACATAAAGCAATAGAAGAAAGTAATTACAAAAATAAAAACCTTTATGACATCAACTTAAGACTTCAACGGAAGGGTTAGGGGCTAACATCTTACTAGTAAGACTTTTTCTCCACCCTACTTTACAGACTTCTTTCCTCTGCTAATTCTTTGTCAGCAATCATCAGGTGAATGTTACTGAACTTTACTACCAATTTCCTCTCTTGGAACATTGTTTCCCACATTTATATGTTGTGTTGATATTCACATTTTTGTGCATAGCTTTGTCACATTTATAATTGTTTTTCTTATAAATGCTTAGAAATTGGATCAAAAGGTATAAATTATTTTGGTGCCACTTCATACTTCTTTGTGTATATGAGTATATATCTCATATTCTTCAGATAATTCTTCCACAGCCAGCTTATTTGATTTTACCTGATAGGAGCAAAGCCAAAAGAAGGAGGGCTGTTAAAGACAACATATACATTGATCCAATGTTAGGAGACAGCCCAACAGAGAAGAAACAACTATATACACAGTATTCTGACTTAAAAACACTTTTAAAATGTTTAAAGCTTAAACAACTTTTTTAAATGCTAGGAAAAAATATATAGGTTCTTGTTGGATGACATAAAAGTTTCTAAACTTAAAGGAAATTTTATTTGGGGGTATAGGGAACAAAGGAATATCAGTGGCAGTTTTAATGTATCAAGTGGCAAAATGTAAATGCTTGATAATATCCACTGCCGGTTCAGGAGTGGAGAACTAGGCATCCGCCTGCTTTTTGTAGGAGTGGAAATTGATACAACCACATTGGAGGGTAATTTGGTATTGTCAGTTTAAGATACTCTTTGACCTAGAAATTCTATGGCTAAGAATTTATCTGATAACTAAAGTCAAGTATGCCAAGGTACATATACAAGAATGTTCACTGTAGAACTGCTTGTAATATCAAGACTAGACATCCAGTTTCCTACAAAGGACAGAATAAATTAACAGTGACACATAGTGGAATTGCATTTTTCTGTATTTAAAGAATGAGAGTTATTTTACAATTTGGAGCCTGACAGGCAAGATAATGGAGGTTATTATGCTAAACTGAAGGGTATGGCTATAAAGTTTACTATTGGAAAAAAATCTGCATATAAGTGGACCTATCCTGTTCAGACCTGTTAAGGGTCAACTGTACTTTTACAACCTGAAAAAACAGTGTTTGGAAAATAGGCTCTTGGGTGAAGTAATCCTACAGGGAATGATCTTTAAAACATGAGCTTGGTGGAAGGTGTCCTAGTCCCTTACTAACAAGTTTTAGTTCAAGAAACCTATACTCCTGGCTGTCACTATCCAAGACTGATGATTGACTTTGAAACTTTAGTTTTGTTCTTATACAAAGTGGGTGTCAGTATTACCTATTTTTAGAGTTTGAACTATTCTGATTTAAAATTGGGATGGCATGTAGGAAGGTTCAGAACTGGCACTTAAATTTGGGAGCTTTAATTTGGAGGAATGATCAGTGATCTAGATATGTTTCCCAGTTTCTATAAGGATTGTATATCGTCTAGTCTAATAGTTGATAGTTTGGGGGGTATGCTGAATGTTGTAACTTTTTTATAAGCCACATATTTTTGAATTGTGAAGGACTAAAATTCAAAAGACCCAAGTGTGTCTTCCTCCCAAAGATCACTGTCTTGAGAGAGAGCTTGGTTGATATTTTAATCCTTGGTGATTCTTCCTAGAATGTAGTTTTGTTTTAGAAAGTGGTCTTTAATCAGGAGTGTCCTCTTCTTTACTAGGTTGTTCGCTCAGCAGCTACAAGTGGAGCTGGTAGCACTACCTCTGGTGTTGTATCTGGCAGCCTCGGCTCTCGGGAGATCAACTACATCCTTCGTGTCCTTGGACCAGCTGCATGCCGCAACCCGGACATTTTCACAGAAGTGGCCAACTGCTGTATTCGCATTGCCCTTCCAGCCCCTCGCGGCTCAGGAACTGGTAAGTTTACTCTTCTCCTAGCCTTTGAGACATTGAGGTCTGTGGCTTAGTATAACTCAAAAAATTTTCTGTGAGGAAGCCTGTAGCTTGGAAAACTTCCTTAGGCAGGCATTGGGACATTGGCTTGTTGATCAAGTGGATCAATTCAGAGGTAGTTCAGCAGCTTCTCTGGTCTTTGCCCTGTAGTAATTCCTGCCAGAGATGCCAAGAACTCATTCAGTCTAGTCCTTTCCTTCAAAGAATTTAGTTTGATGTGACAACAGGGATTACAAATGGAGTGATTGGTTTATAGGTAGAGTGATAATTGAGGGATAAGTGGACGTGTGATTTATGCAGTAGAAAGTACATGGTATCATCAATATATTCTTGCCAAAAATATTTGAACTATAATTATAAGGAAAAAGTTAGATGGGTACAAATTTGAGACATTCCATAAAACAACTGGCCTAGACTCTTTTCCAAAATATTAATGTCAAGAAAGGGAAGAAAATGTAAGAATCTTGTAGATAAAAGGAGATGAGAGAAACCAGCAACCTTAATGGGATGCTGACTCTAGATAAAGGAGATTTGGAGAAATTAGAATATTTACTGTGTAAAAGATAATATAATTGTATCTGTATTAAATTTCTTGAGTATTATTGTATTCTGGCTGTGTAGGAAAATATCCTTGATCCTTAGATTCGGGTAGACATATTTAGGAGTGGAAAATGGTGATTCTAGATGAAAAGTATATGGATGTTTTTGTACTAACCTTTCAGCTTTTCTGTGGGGTTTGGGGTTTTTTGGTTTGTTTTTTAAATCAAAAGTTGGGAAAGGGACTAATTATTTTGGGAGCCCGAGCCTGGCCCTGCCTGTTCTTGGCATTTCTCATGCGTGGTCTCTTTTAATCCTCAAATTTTCAAGAATGAGAAAATTGAGATTTATTGAAATAATTTGGCCAAGATCCTGTCACAGAACTTGGTTTTAAAACCAAATGTCATTCTTCTTTTACTATTTGATACTGCTGTATTAAATCCAACGGGATTTAGGGAAGGTAAAAGCCAGCTTTTCTACGTAGACTCCTTGAGCATTGTTTGGAAGTGGTCCTCCACTTCTTAGTCTTTATCAGTTACCAGATATAGGTACCTGTTCATTATTGACTGATTTTTCTGTCTCACTTTGACTTAGCTTCAGATGATGAGTTTGAGAATCTCAGAATTAAAGGCCCGAATGCTGTACAGCTGGTGAAAACAACCCCTTTGAAGCCCTCACCTCTGCCTGTCATTCCTGATACTATCAAGGAAGTGATCTATGACATGCTAAATGCCCTGGCTGCATACCATGCTCCAGAGGAAGGTATGTAACTAGCCCACCTGAGGAGGCTGGCACTTTGGTTAGGTCACTTTAACCAACCCATGGCTTAGTGAGCACTCAACTATTTCCCCATGCTCTAGGAATCAAGATGAATAAGACACATAGCCTCCTTCTCTGAAGAAGTTAATAGTTATACAGCGTGAATGATAATAGTCTGACAAAGGATATGACCAAGGAATGATAAAATGCCGACGAAGGTTCATATAGTCAAAACTATGGCATTTCCAGTAGTCATGTGTGGATGTGAGAGTTGTACCATAAAGAAGGCTGAGCACCGAAGAATTGATGCTTTTGAACTGGGTGTTGTAGAAGACTCTTAAAAGCCACTTGGACAGCAAGAAGATAAAATCAGTCAATCCTAAAGGAAATCAACCCTGAATATTCATTGGCAGGACTGATGCTGAAGCTGAAGCTCCAGTACTTCAGCAAAATCTGATGTGAAGAGCCAACTCATTGGAAAAGACTCTGATGCTGGGAAAGATTGAGGGCAGGAGGAAAAGGGGACGGCAGAGGATGAGATAGTTGGATGGCATCATCAACTTAATGGACATGAGTTTGAGCAAACTGGAAGATAGTGAAGGACAGGGAAGCCTGGCGTGCTGCAGTCCATGGGGTTGCAGAATTGGGCATGACTGATGATTGAACAAGAACAAAAATGAATGATAAGAATAAGGAGATTGCCCAAATCATTTATATAAGACTACATCCCATACAGGCAAGAGTGAACAAAGATTAAAAAGGAGATAATAGCATCTTCTGAGCATGTTGAAAATAAAATACCAAGTCATCTCTGTTTTCATTCTCATAAACAAAACATCTTTGTTGCCCAATATTACAAGGTGTGGCTAGGCTTCCTGACCTTTGAGACCACCATCCCTATCTTTTGTCCTTAGTTAAGGTGCTGCTTTTAAGTACTGGGAAAGTGATAAATGAATTGCTTGGAACCCAAGGTTCTGTTCCAGTCAAATACTTCTGGATTTTATTCAGGACATACTTATTTGATAGGTCCCACAGAGTTGCCAAAAGTTAATGAATAGTGCATTTAGCAAGTCAAGAAAACCTGAGTCTTTACTTCAGTGCTTTTCATTATACAGCAGTCTGATCTTTATAAAGCTTCTTGCTTTTCCCACAATTGGAAAACCTTTACCCACCTCCTGAACTCTCCTCCCCCCTAAAAAAGAATAATCTAGCTATTTATAGTATCCGTTTATTGACTTCCCACTGTACTAGGCAAAGTGTCAGGTATGTTCATTTAAGCTTAGTAGTGACAGCTAAGGACAGTGAGGAGACTAAATTGCCTGTGATCACAAAACTATTGATAGAATGAGGCTTTCAATCATGCTCTCTCTACATTTCTCGATCATAGCCTAGCAGTATTACTATGTAGACAGTTGTAGCAACTTGGAGGAAAATTGACCAAACTACCAGATGGGCATTAACATTGCATAGTCTAAAAAGTTTTGTTTTTGTCTTTCTAGCAGACAAATCTGATCCTAAACCAGGGGGTATGACTCAAGAGGTTGGCCAGCTCCTGCAAGACATGGGTGATGACGTATACCAGCAGTACCGGTCACTTACCCGTCAGAGCAGTGACTTTGATACACAGTCAGGATTTTCCATTAATGTAAGTCAGTTCCAACCTTCAATTTTCCTTCTCTTTTTGGTACCTATTATGGGATAAAGGGTTATGCCAAGAATATTTCAAAGCTGTTAATTTTGATGTATCTATAAATTATCCATTTCCTAAAAATGAAGATTGGGTTGTCCCTGGGATTTTCTTTTTTCTCCTTGGATTAAAAATGTTTCTTTAATTCATTTTTCATTCTCATCTTCCTCTGTTCTCTTTTCTGCCAATCTTCTAGTGGCTGTTTATAATGATACCTTCCCACAGGTTATAGTATATAGATGGGAAAGGTGGTTAAAAGATAGAGAGTCAATAACATTTACAACCAGTACCCTGAAAAGGAGTCCTGCCACTTGGGAACAATTGTCTTTGAAATTAATAATGGCTCAGAAGTTTTCTTCTTCCATAGAGTCAGGTCTTTGCTGCAGATGGTTCCTCCACTGAGACTTCCACATCTGGGGCATCCCAAGGAGAAGGTAATGGGTTCACTTTTCTCTTTTGTTCTTATTCCTTGAGAGGACAACTTGAAGAAACTGGGTGTCCTGGACAGGCAGTAGAGGAATACAGGCATAATTGTCATGTTTACTTGCCTAAGTGAACTTTCTCAGGGGTGAGCTCAGCATTCTGTAAACAAAAGGTCCATCCCAGTTATCTGAGACCAGATTAAATCTTTATACTCTTCAGGAATGCAGGAATACATGCAGATCTCCTTAGAGCCAGCAGCTCAGGACTGTAGGCCTCATTTCTTGCCACTGCTACCAGCTCCAGAAATTACAGTGCTTTCTATAGGGTCTTTAGAAGACTGCCATTTGAATACCCCAGTGAGAGCTGGTGCAGCACAACAGTGTTATTAAGGAGCATCCATTAATGACCAGAGCCAGGTAAATCAAAGACCCTGGGCCCAAAGGGCTCAGGCCAGCTTTCTGTATCAATGTTTCATCCATGCCTGTTTTCTTATTGAGCTCTATTCCATTTTTTAGTATGGCATCTGGCTCTGTACCCACCCCTCATTATATGCTAAAATTAATGGAACTGACCATAAAAAAGAATGAAATTTTGCTATTTGCAGCAACATGGATGGAATTGGAGGGCCTTATGCTTAGTTAAATAAGATAAATACAAATATTGTATGACATCACTTTTACATGGAATCTAAAAAATAAAACCAGTGAATATAACAAAAGAAGCATACTAACATACAGAGAGCAGGCTAGTGATTACCAGTGGGGAGAATTAGTCGGGGGCAGTATAGGGGTAGGGGATTAAGAAATTCAAACTATTGGGTATAAACTAAACTATGAGGATATATTAGGGAATATAGCCAATATTTTATAATAACTATAAATGAAGTATAGCCATTAAAAATTGTGAATCACTGTATTATACACCTGTAACTGATATAATTTTGTGCTGCACTGCAATTCAAAAGGAAATAAAATGAATAAATAAAGCCAATAGAATTGTAACTTAACTAACCCAGTAGTGGTTGCTATGGTAACATCCTTTAGTTCTCTTCTTGAAACCTCTGCATATATTTCTTTTGGTAGCTTCCACTAAGACTTATAGAACCTTGGTGCCAGTGACACTCTCCTAGCTATAACATTTGCATGGTGGATTCTTGCTTTCTAGCAGTTTCAACAGAGTCCATTGGTTACTTGCCAAGAATTAGAGAAATGTCCTGTGGATGAGACAGTTCAAGAGCTGCTGCTTCTTGACAGGAAAGAGCTTTGAAATCTAAGTTAAGATGTCCTTAATACCAGACTAGTCCATGGAGATAAGTTTAAAAGGCTAATAATAAAATATTGGTTAGTTCATTTTGTTGGACTTACTGCTTGTATGTAGTATATAGTATGGATGATGGTACTATCATTCAAGGGAAACATCATTGCCCACTGTGTGACAGACTGTGTTTTTGTTTAGTCACTCAGTCATGTCTGGCTCTCTTTGCAACCCCATGCATTATCTCCCACCAGGCTTCTCTTCCCATGGGATTCTCCAGGCAAGAATACTAGAGTGGGTTGCCATTTCCTTCTCCAGGGGATCTTCCTGACCGGGGGATCAAACCCATACTTCCTGCATCAGCAGGTGGATTCTTTACCAATGATCCACCAGGGAATCTGTGTTGCACTATAGGAGACACCAAAATGAATCAGATTTGTTCCCTGCACTTAAAGAATTTTGTCTAGTGAGGATAACATGCGCTATTGTATTTCTGGAACATTATAAGAGGAGGGAAATGGCAGAAGATGTGTGAACATAACTGTATCCACAGATTACATCTGAAACCTGACCATCTTAGTTATCTGTCCTTCTACTGCAGTAGAAGTGATATCCTTTCCACTGAAGACTTGATTTTGCCAATATTCCTGTGTGGAATTGAACCAGTGTTTGGCTCTTTTTCAACAGTGTCAACTCCGGAGGAGTCTCGGGATGGGAAGAAAGATAAAGAAGGGGACCGGGCCTCTGAGGAAGGCAAGCAGAAAGGCAAGGGCAGCAAACCTTTAATGCCCACCTCCACTATTCTTCGGCTTCTGGCAGAGTTGGTGAGATCCTATGTTGGTATTGCTACCCTGATCGCCAACTACAGCTACACTGTGGGCCAGTCTGAGCTGATCAAAGAGGTAATATTTCTAATTTTTGCTTAATATTTTATACTTGCATCATTTGGATACCTGCTATGTGTTGGATACTTTGCTAGGAACCCATGCATGCTAGCCCAATGGTGAGAGGCAGAGGCCTCTTAAGAAATGTTAATGAGCTCGCCTTTTTTTCCATGATGTGGAGCCATGAGGCTCACTTGCCAAGGAATGAGCTGATTACAGTTTATTACTTTGTTTTGTAGAAAATCACTTGGTCTGCATTAGTAGAGACTACAAAAGGCAAGGTTGTAGTCAGACCAGTCAGGACTGCTAATATAGTCGTCTAGGGTAATATAGGATATTGATGAAGTTAGAGGGGGAAATGAATGAGTTGAAGAGAGATTGTAACAGTAGAAATGGATGAGATTGGATTTGGAGGGTAAAGGTGAAATCAAGAACTCAAGAGATGTTTCTTGTTTTATGTTTTTTTATCTTTCATTAGAAGAGGAAATGGTTCAAAGAGAAAATGTGGAATATGAGAGGTATCTGTGGGTCACCTACGTAAAGGTATCTAGGAGACAGGAGAATAAATGAAATACACAATATTGGTGTTTATCTTCCAGATGTATTCACACCTGAGCAAAGACACCTGATGTGGTAACAGTATTGGTAATAAATAGAATATAAAAGCCTAAATGTTCATCAGTAGAGCATGGGAAAGAATGAAGTCATATTTTATATGTCCTGATACAGAATTATCTTCAGGTTGTATTTTTCAAGTGAAAGGGAACTTTAAGACACCATATCATGTTCCCATATATGTAAGAGGGGTGCCCAAGGAGGGTTTTTTTTTGGCAGTCAGATAGTTATTTTATGGTTAGTAAGCAGTAAAGGGTGTGAGTAGAACAAAGGCAGTCATGTTGCAGACAAAGAATCTGAAAGTAGCTGCCATTTTTAAGCTATTTTTATCTTAATCTAAGCTTTAAAATACATACAAAAATACACAACTCCTAAGTGATTCACCAATTAATTTTTCTTGGATGACTACCACTCAAATAAAACATTACAAACCCCGCAAAAGCTACCCCATGCACATCTTTGCACATCTCCCCTTCTACTTTGAACTTCCATAAACTCACCATTAGGACTTCCCTGGTGGCTCAGATGGTAAAGCGTCTGCCTACAATGCAGGAGACCCAGGTTCAATCCCTGGATCGGGAAGATTATTTTACATTCATAGATTGACTTTGTACTTTATATAAGTGGAATCTTATAGTATGTCCTGCTATATCTGGCTTCTGTTGCTTAACATGTTTGCAAGATTCATCTTTATGTGTAGTTGTAGTTTATTTTCATTGCTGTATAGAATTTCATTATATGAATGTAATACAATCTTCTTATCCATTTTAGCACTTATAGACATTTGGCTAGTTTTCCTTTTAGAAGTATTAAAAAGTACTACTGCTATAATCACTCTTATACAGGTCTTGGTGAACGTAAATTCATTGATTTTTGTGTGTGTGCTACATATATAAATTCATACATAAATTCATATATTTTCTGTTGGATGGTATATGCATAGGAGTGGAATTGCTGGTGGTCTGTTAAGCTTTAGCAACTAGTGTCAAGTTTTCCAGAGCAATCATGTCAATCTATATAATCACCAGCACAGCCTATAGGTGTTTGGATTATTTCACCTCCTTGCCAGTACTTGATATTCCTGTTTTTCATTTTAACTATTCTAATAGGTTCATACTGGTATTGTATTGTGGTTAAAATTTCCTGTCTTTCTTGGCTATATTCTCTTTTGTGAAGTGTCCAAGTCTTATTCTTACTTCTTCTGAATTCTTTATATATTCTGGATATAAGTCTTTTATGGAGTGTGTGTATTAAATATACATTAGACATCTATTTCAAAGCTTATGCCAGTTCTAGTTATAATAATAGCATACTTGTGGAATAGGACATTTAATTGCAAATTTGTGCAACTTAATATGTGTCAAGTGACCTACTTCCGGCTGGATATTCATAGGTGCTTTATAGATACTATTGATAATCCTCACCTCAGCACTGCAAGGTTGTTAGCATTGCTGTCCTTAAGAGAGAAAAAAGAAGGCTCAGAGGGGTCAATAACTGGCTCAAGATCACACTGCAGAGTAGCATGACTAGGATTAGAGCCCAGATCTCTGGTTTCAAATCCATATTCTTTCTACTCAGTCATGAATACATGATTCCACTCAGGAATTGTCACCCAAATTGCAAGGCTTTTATTCCAGTTTTTACTGATAATGTTATACTTTTATTCACAATATTGTTTTAACTTTGTGTTTTATTCACTACTGGGAATTTTTATCTCTAGTAATTCTGTCTTAACCAGGGTCACCCTATCTTAATTTCACAGTGCCTAGAATTCTTCAATGCATTTTTTAAATTGAGGTAAAATACACATAAAACTAAGCATTTTAAAGTATACAGTTTCGGGATTTAGTGCATTCAGTGTTGTGCAACCATCATTTGTATCTAGTTCCAAAATTGCCAGTATGTTTTGATCCAAAATCTACTTGAATGACAACAGAGCTAAGTTTCTAAGATACAGAATTAACAAGTCAGAAATCATTTTTAGAGGTTGGGGAGTCTGACTTAATTTTCTCCCCTATTATTGGGCCTTTTTTGCTATTTTAGGTAACCCTGCATTAAATATTTCTGCATATCCATATCTGTGACTGTGCTGTGTGTTTCTCATCCCCTGTCAATTTTTAGCTCAGGGTCCTGGGCACATTGTAGGTTTCAGTACTACTACAATTTATTAGAAACTGTGGAGTAATTGTAGCATTGAATTAGGAATCAAGGCTTGAATCATCACTACTGACTTAAGTTCTTTGTGCAAGCCATGTTTCTTTGGGCCTCAGATTGATGAAGATATGTAAACTTCTGAGAAATGAATGGAATTTGGAAGCATAAAACCTATATTTGTTACTCGCTTAGCTTGCACCTTTAAGGCTTGTTTTTTTCATCTATAAAGTGGGCCTGATAATCATTAACTGAGTGAGGATCAGTTCTGTGTGCATGTATCTTGTTGATGTGCAAACAGTATGGCATAATTATGCTTATGAATAAATGTCATGATTAATGACTTTTCAGGACTGCAGTGTGCTAGCTTTTGTCTTGGACCACCTCCTCCCGCATACCCAGAATGCAGAAGACAAGGACACACCTGCGCTGGCCCGCCTGTTCCTCGCAAGCCTAGCTGCCTCAGGGAGTGGCACAGATGCCCAGGTGGCCCTTGTGAATGAAGTAAAAGCAGCCCTGGGAAGGGCACTGGCTATGGCTGAGAGTACAGAGAAACATGCCAGGTAAAATCCATGCCTGCCTTAGTGCTGATAACCAATAGCATCCCCTAACTCCATTGTTGGCCCATGGAATTCTTTGCATTTGAACAAGAGTTCTGGTCATACTGGCACTGTACATTCTGTGGTTCTCAGATAGTTCTAGTGCTGCAAAATACCCAAAGGACTAATGACACTTGGAGGAAGTTGGTAAATGACTTAGAGGGAAAAAAAGGGATGTTTCCTTCTATTACTAGGGTCTTCAAGGAAAAAGTGGAGGAGGTTATTCAACTTTACTTTTTAAAATTATGTTTGAAGAAAATGAAGAATGCCTCCACCCAGGGAGTGAGTTCTTACCTGGTTAGATGTTACTTCCAGATGGAAACACAAAGGGAAGAGGGTTATCTGAGGCAAGTTAGTGAAGACTTGGCCTAAGAATGGGCTGTGTTCACATGAAAGAGATGTCAAACTTCTCTCCCAGACTTCAGGCAGTGATGTGTATCATCAGTACTATCATGGAGTCCTGCCCCTCCACCTCCAGCTTCTACAGCAGTGCAACAGCCAAGACCCAACACAACGGCATGAACAACATCATTCGACTCTTCCTGAAGAAGGGACTGGTTAATGACCTGGCCAGAGTGCCTCACAGCTTGGACCTGTCCAGGTAAAATTATTCCTGAGCTCCAGCCCCAGACTTTTGCTCTCTCTTTAATCATGCTGCATACTGCCCCATTTGCCTAGTGTTTTATGTATCCTTGTTAGATAAGTAGTTAGCCAGTATGATAGGGAAAGTTTGGGTGTAGGTGGAAACCTGAGTTCTTGGTATTGTTGCTTTTAATTTTAAGCAAGGCACTTTCCTGGGGCGGGGGCGGGGGCCTTCATTCTCTTATCTGCTGCAAACTCAAGAGTTGGACTGGATCAATAATGTTTTTTCCAAGGTGTTCCCCCTCTTAATTATTAATTATGGACCTTGTATTACATCTGGTTATGTCCTGAGCCTCTGTTATACTAACACAGTTCCTTAATTTTTTAAAAATTTTCATTTTATTGCTGTTGTTCATGAACTAATTTGTTGAAGTGACCTGACTGGCAGAATATTTTTCCTAGGTTTGATTCGCTTGGTTATATGCATTATTGTTTAACTTGTTCCCTTTATTCCTGTTTGCTATAAATTTGGAGGTAGAGACTTAGTGAAGCAATTTAAACACTATTGGCTGGGTTATATCATAGATGGTGTACATCTCATATTGTATCAGAGAGAGATACATCTCTTTGAACTGCCATTTAGTCATGGTAAGATTGACCACTAGGGTAGAGTGATAATCATCATTGTACTATTATATTTTTCTCCTTCTTAGTAGAAAAGAAACTGTGTTGTTACTTTGGCACTGTACATGTTCCTAGTGAATGGTCTTAACACCAGTTGATAATCATTGCCTGCATCTTTTAATTTCTTAGAGGGTTATCAGTGACACCTTTCTAATTTCCATCATTCCTTCTGTTATTAGCTGCTATCTTTCTGTGATTATAGCTCCAGTTCAAGAGGGAAAGTTGGTTACCCTAAAATACAGTTCCTACTAAAAAGAAAAGATTAAAAACTTGTTTTTTTCCCTTCAGTCACCAATCTTGAGAGTAAGTCAAAATGGAGTAACCAAAAATGGGTTAAACTCCACCTCAAATACAAACTCTGGCTTTCTGTTTTCTAAGTAGTAGTATGGGCTCATGAATTTTCCTTGATTTTTTAAAAATCTGATTGAATTATTTAGATCACTATAGTTATCCTTTGCATGCTCATCCTTCATGCTCTTTTTAATTACATCTTTGAGCTTGTGGGACCTCTTCAAGCTGGCTTCTCTGTCCTTTTGATAAAACCTCATCAACTTTTTTAAATATTTAAAACTATGAACTCAAAGTAGTATAATGAGCACTGTATGCCTTACCTAGATTAACCAGTGGTTAGCATTCTGAACTGTCTGCTTTATTCCTCCCTCCCCTCCTCTTCATGAGCTAAATTGTTCAAAGTTTTTTATAAACATGACACTTAACCTCTGAACACTTGAGCATGTGTCTCCTAAGAACAAAAATTCCCTTACATAGCTAAAATACCATCATTACCTCTAAGAAATTTACCATTAATATAATGATACTATATACTTCATACTAATATATACCCAATTATTTCAAGAATGTCTTTCTCTTTATAGCCTGGGGGAGAGTGTGTTGATCGAGGATCCAGTGAGCATCACTCATTGCATTTGATTGTCATGTATCTCTTATTTTGTGTGACATTTGACTGTTTTTAAGAGTCCAGAATGTCAGATGTCTTATAGAACATCCCATAATCTAGATTTGCCTAATTGTTTCTTCATGGTTAGATTCAGGGTAAACTTTTTTGGCAAGAATACTACATGGGTGGTGTTTGCATTTCTCAGTGCTTCACATCAGGAGATGCACAATGCCAATTTGTCCCATTATTGAGTGATGCTAAGCTTGATCACATAGTTAATGGTTAGAATTCCCCTTTGTATTAATAAGGCTTCCTTGGTGGCTCAGATGGTAAAGAATCTGCCTGCTCAATCCCTGGGTCAGGAAGATCCCCTAGAAAAGGGAATGGCTATCCATTCCTGTTCTTGTCTGGAGAATTCCATAGACCGAGTTTGTCTGGAGAATTCCATAGACCGAGAAGCCTAGTGGGCTATATATAGTCCATGGGGTCTCAAAGAGTCGGACACAACTGAGCAACTAACATACTTTGTATTAACAGGTCATCTGTGAGGTGATGGCTTTGAGTTCATGTGAATATCCTGTGCCCTGAAGATTTTTTTAACTCAGTAGTTTTAGCATTCATTAGTGATCTTTGCCTAGATCACTTAACATTGTTGGTTGCAAAGTGACAGTTTCCTGATTTTCTTGTTCCTGTTTATTAGCTAGCATTCTTATAGTGTATAATCCATTACCATCTCTATTTTTGTTAGATGCTCGGATTTGGCCTGTGGTAATGACCCCATTAATTTTTTAAAGCCTACTTGATTTTGAAGGCCATTTGGCACAACAAGTTGTCTCAGGCTAACCTTGTACCTTCCATGCTCCATTCCTGGAATCAGTTGTTACTCTGATGAGCCTCCATTCCTTTTAGTGTGGATTTCTGTGCTCAGTTCATCTCTGTGTCTTCCTTTATCTCAGTCCCAACATGGCCAACACAGTCAATGCTGCTCTGAAGCCTTTGGAAACACTTTCCCGGATTGTGAACCAGCCCAGTAGCCTTTTTGGCAGTAAGAGTGCTTCTAGCAAGAGCAAGTCTGAGCAGGATGCCCAAGGAGCTGCTCAGGACTCTAATAGCAATCAACAGGACCCAGGTAGGGAATCAGAGCCAATGAACTGGAGAGCTGTCTGGGTGGTCATAGTTATTTTATGGGCATGACATCACAGCTGTTCTGGCTTGGTATTGTTTCCCTGGGAACTTGCTGGCCTTCCACAGATCTGTCATAGTAGTGTGGGAATCTGTCCCACAAAGAATTCCTTAAATTTGCAGCCTTGTTTGGCTATCCTCACACGTAGCCTTGTCTTTTCCTTTGTCACCCATTCATTTATTCTCTGAGAACTCGTAAATTTGCCCAGGGAAGGGACTTTATTGTTTTCATGCTTTCCTCATGGTGCCCCGCACATAGGCACTCTTTGATTATTTTGCTGGTTGGTTGACTGTTTCAGGCGAGCCTGGGGAAACAGAAGTGCAGGAGGAGGATCATGATGTCACTCAGACAGAGGTGGCAGATGGGGATATCATGGATGGGGAGGCTGAAACCGACTCAGTGGTGATTGCTGGGCAGCCTGAGGTGCTCAGTTCACAAGAGATGCAGGTAGGGAGGCAGATCACCCAGCATATACCCCTATTGTGGTGCTGAACCAAACCCCCAACTGGTGTGGGTGGGTGAGTACTTTAGCTCCTTGCCATTAGCTGTCTGTTTTCCAGAGGAGCACAGATAATATGCTTCATAGATGCTCAGTAAATGTGTTTGAATCATATTAAATGAGGGGTGGATACAGGGCCAGGATGCCATATTATGAAATGGAATTGATCTCAGTAAGAAAACAGGCACAGATGAAATGTTGACACAGAAAGCTGGCCTGAGCCCTTTGGGCCCAGGGTCTTTGATTTACCTGGCTCTGGTCATTAATGGATGCTCCTTAATAACACTGTTGTGCCTATAGCACCAGCTCTCACTGGAGCATTCAAATGGCAGTCTTCTAAAGACCCTATAGAAAGCACTGTAATTTCTGGAGCTGGTAGCAGTGGCAAGAAATGAGGCCTACAGTCCTGAGCTGCTGGCTCTAAGGAGATCTGCATGTATTCCTGCATTCCTAAAGAGTATAAAGACTTAATCTGGTCTCAGATAACTGGGATGTACCCATTTGAAAGACAGTGTTGAGTGTGGATTGGCAGCACATGGTAGTTTCTGTGCTCTTAGCACCAAGTGTGTGGTGCTTATGTAACATTCTCTGTCACATATTATCCTAGAAATATATGCTCCCTTGCTGGCTTTTTTTAGGGTTTCAGCACTAGCACAATGATAGACTTGTGTGCATCCATATATATGTTCTATTTCTCTCCAGGTTGAGAATGAGCTGGAGGACCTGATAGATGAGTTGCTTGAGAGGGATGGCGGATCTGGGAACAGTACAATTATAGGTGAGAGCCCCAGAACTGAGTATAGCCTCTTCCTTTGCCTCAGTCTCTCTTGGGAGGACCCTTTTTCTCATCATCTGCTTGCTCAGCTCTGCCTAAGGGCTCATAGCCAGCCTAGATTGCTGCTTGTCTCGATGTTGATGGTCTTACAGATGAGAAATTCACAAGCCATCTACAGACCTGTGGCTGGTCTGAAGTGTTGCCTGTGTAGGGGAGGCGGAGGGGGTGGCCATCAGTATAGATAATACATCAGGCACATCAAGAGTGTTTATTCATGGAGGCTTAGAGGAGGCTATAGAGGCTGTAGGATGAGAAAGAGCTTTCCTTTCTTCAGTGAATCCAGAGGCTTTCTGCCTCTCAGTTTCAGTAGTGTAAAAAGAGTGAGCGTTCCCTAAGGATAGTCCTTTTTACAACTCAGGGAAAATGACAAAGGTACTCTACTGTCACCATGCTCCAATGGTATGTTACTTGTTTTCATTTTATTGATGAAGTAAATCAAATGATAAACTGAAGTAGACATGTATTCTTAAATTTGACAAGGCTTTTTCACACCCATTATCCTCTGTGGTTTCACAGTTAGTGGGATTGGCAGGGCAGATGTGATCATCCCATTTTACAGATGAGGAAACTGAGACTCAGATGGTAAAGTGACTGGCCAAGCTCACCTAGCTAGTCAACAGCAGTGAACCCAGGTCTTCTCCCTCATCCAAAAAGAAAAAAAGAAAGAATGGATATCTGCTGGGTGTACGTAGCTACATTAGGTGCACCCAATCTGGAAAGGGAAGTCCTCTGTTGTTCAGTGAAGGCTCTGCTCTGTAACCTTCAGTGAGCAGAAGTGGAGAGGATGAATCACAAGAGGACGTGCTGATGGATGAAGCTCCTTCCAACCTCAGCCAAGCTTCCACCTTGCAGGCCAACCGAGAAGGTGAGAGTGCTGAGGCCAGAAAGGCCTCCCTTCTTGCCCTGCACGTCTGACAGACACTACACTAGGGTTTTCCTGGAGGCAGCTGCCCACATGTGCAAAATAAGGAAGCATCTGTCTGCATGCGCTGACCTACACCATCCACTTTTATCCTCATCCAGTTTTTTGAGTAAGATGTTACTACTGCTTGCCCAAAAGTCTGTCACTTCTTACTTGGTTCACTTTCTTCTCACCCACCTGCTATCATCGCTCCAGATTCCCTTTTACCAATAGGATGCAGTCAGTAGCAAAGTAGGGCTGGAAAGGCAAGAGGGCACCAGTAGACTTGGCCAAGTCCTAGACCATGGCTCCTCAAGCACCACCCTATAGCCAGCCTCCACATTCAGCCACGTGGCTCAGCATATTGATGCACTGATTGGCACTCTTAGGAAATCGGGGCTGGCTCACTAAGTCTGTAAATCACCCTAGATCTGGTTCTTCCTCTCCTAGAGTCAAATATCCCATCACCTTCCCACTCAAATCTGCTGGCCTGCACAGTAGCCTGTTTTCTAGCTACTCAGTATAGTCCTCCAATGTGCTCCCTTTGTTTTAGATTCCATGAATATCCTGGACCCTGAGGATGAGGAGGAGCACACTCAGGAAGAGGACAGCAGTGGCAGTAACGAGGATGAGGATGATAGTCAGGATGAAGAGGAGGAGGAGGAGGAAGATGAGGAAGATGATCAGGTGAGGGGGGACTGTGTTTGGGTTGGTTCAGACAACCTCTTCCATGGGAACACAGAGCTGGAGAAAACCAACAGTCCGGGTTGCTAGCCTCAGCACCTCCCTCCCTCATGTGCAAATGTGGCCATGACACCAGACTTCAGAAATCCTTACCTCCAGCAATTCTCCATCTCCTATTTTCCCCTTAAGGAGGATGATGAAGGTGAAGAGGGAGATGAAGACGATGACGACGATGGCTCTGAAATGGAATTGGATGAGGATTACCCTGATATGAACGCTTCTCCCTTGGTCCGATTTGAGCGCTTTGACCGGGAGGATGATCTCATCATTGAGTTTGACAACATGTTCTCCAGTGCTAGTAAGATACAGGGGCTCAGCTGGGTTTTATCTCTTGATTCTTATACCCTGAACCAGAGCAGCTCTCAATCTGATACAGAAAGCACTTCTTTTCTTAGCTGATTTCCTGGGGCAAGGGATATCTGAATCCATCTTTCTCAATAAGTATATGCCTAGAAGAAGAAATCATGAGAGGCTGCTTTTGTTCTCGCCACCTCAGTAAATAGGCAGCCAGTTTAGAGCCTGAACAACTCGATGATTTGCTTGAATTAACAAAAAAAAGAGACCAAGGCTGACTGCATCAGGCACTCATGTGCACACTACAGTGATAGGGCAATAACTAATCCTTATGTCTGTAACACTGGATTCTTGAGAGTTTGGATGGACACCTTTGAGCTTGGCATTGGGGAGTAGATTTTGAACATATTCACTCTGTTCATCAAGGACGCATCTTTTCAGAGGAGAGAGTGAATCTCTTCCCTCCCTCCTCCCCCATCAATATCAAAGTTCCCTTTTAGCATCAAGTTCTTAAACTGTCTTGAGAAAGCAGGTCTTTACTCCCAAATCACAAGCACAGTATAGCAGAAAACACTGAACTGTTCTGGTCTGTTGTCTTGGCCAAGTAGTCTCTTACCTCTTTGAGCCTCAGTTTGTCACCTGTAAATGAAAAATGTGGAAAAAATGGGGTGGATTACATAATTTTCAAGATCCTTTCTATTCTGTGGTTTTCTTTGCATTTTTGTGATTTCCATCAGTCTTTCTTATAAGTTGAGCCTCTGTCCATTCAGCAAATGGAACAAATATTTGAGGAGTGCCTACTGTGTTCTAGGTACTAGGGATATAGCAATAAAAAAGAAAAGATTTTTTTTCCCTCATAGAAGCTTATGGTCTATTAAGAATTATGAGTAAGCAGGCATTACATTCTAGTATGGTAAGAAAGTACAGAGTAAAGGCCCATCTGTAGAATCAGAAGTAATTTCTAGGCCAAGAACAACAAAACAGGTGAAAAGTGGGGAGAGGTGTTGTCAAGGCGGAGAGAACAGCATGTTTCTGAGGTTCCAACAAGCATCACTGTGGTTTAGTGTCAAGAATGAATTGGGATAAGGTACTACTTAGGAGACTGTTGCAGTATCTAGGTGAGAGATGGCAGCATAAGCCATGGTAGTATCAGTGATCCTAGAAGAGGTGTGGGAATGAGGGAGAAAGGACAAAGCTCAGGTTTCCGTGTGAGGAAGTAAGGCCCAGGAGACATGGTTCTGCCTGAACAACCATGGAGAAATTTCTTTTTGGCACTGATCCCTTTGCATATTGTCCTTGCAGCAGACATCCCCCCATCCCCAGGAAATATCCCTACCACCCACCCACTGATGGTACGCCATGCAGATCACAGTTCCCTGACACTGGGCAGTGGCTCCTCTACAACACGTCTCACCCAGGGCATTGGGCGCAGTCAGAGGACCCTGAGACAGCTGACAGCCAACACAGGCCATACCATTCACGTTCACTACCCTGGGAATCGCCAGCCCAATCCTCCTCTTATACTCCAGAGGTGAGTTACAAGGAAGATTATTGGGCTCACTGAGCTTTAGCATTGTTTTGATCTGACAGGATAATGTTCTTGTGACAGACGCAAATAATGCATTTGCCCTGTTTCTTTGTGGATTATATGTGCAGCCTTTGGGGAAATACCAAATTGTATAACATGTTCTTTTGCTTAAGTGTCCTGTGCATAGATTCAGCAGTAATTAAGCATCTCATATGATAAGCTTAAGCTTATGCTATACTTAGCACTTAAGATACAGTCAGGAGAGGATCCCTGCCCTTAGGCTTAGTTTCTTGCACTAGGGAGAAACAATTTTTAGAGGTGAAAGGAAGAAGTATAGATGTCATAATGGTCAAGGTACAAACAGTAGTGGATGTACAAGAGAGATATTATACCCTAACCCATGCTGTGCCATACTGTGCGAAGTCGCTTCAGTCATGTCTGACTCTGTGCTCCCCTATGGACTGTAGCCCACCAGGCTCCTCTGTCCATGGGATTCTCCAGGCAAGAACACTGGAGTGGGTTGCCATGCCCTCTTCCATGGGATCTTCCTGACCCAGGGATGAACCCACATCTCTTAAGTCTCCTGCACTGGCAGACAGGTTCTTTACCACTAGCGCCACCTGGGGGAGCCCCTACCCTAATACAGTGCCTGATAACAGTGATGCTTACTCTGTTTCAGGAACTATGGAGTAATATGCAATTTCAGCCAAAAAAAAAGTTGGCAGACTGATTGAGTAGTTAGAAAAGTAAGACTTATATGCAATATGATCAGGTCCATAATAATGTTATACATTTCCTAGAGGATACAGAAAGGATCTCACAATAACAGGTTGCAGGGCCCCTATGGATATACAGTGACCATGGCACCCCACCATCACCCTACAGGTTGCTTGGTCCCTCTGCTGCTGCTGACATCCTTCAGCTGAGCAGCAGCCTTCCCCTACAAAGCCGAGGCCGAGCCCGCCTCCTAGTGGGCAACGATGACGTCCACATCATCGCCCGGTCTGATGATGAACTATTGGATGACTTTTTCCATGATCAGAGCACAGCTACCAGCCAAGCAGGCAAGTTTATGTGGTGAAAAAGAGGGTAACGTTTGTCTGGTTCTTTTTCCGTGCTGAGGAAAAGCAGAATAGTATCCACCCTGCTTGGAGAAACCCCATTCTACGGGAACCAGAACCACTCGGTGATTTAGCCAAAGACTAAATTTAGCCAAAGACCTGTGATGTGCCAAACCTTACAGTAGACATTGAGTCCTTATAGTCAAATGCTGCAATTTTTGGATCAGTTGATGCATGACAAGGCTAAGAGTCTCACTCTCCTTGGTTTCTCTACAGGGACTCTATCCAGTATCCCTACAGCCTTGACTCGCTGGACAGAGGAATGCAAAGTTCTTGATGCTGAGAGCATGCATGACTGTGTTTCAGGTGTGTAGCAGCTTGGTTATCAGGGCAGTATTGACTCTTCAAGGGCTGAGACAGTGCATGGAAAATTGTTTCCCTTGTTTTCTGTGACCACAAGCTCTGCCTTTGGGCTTTCTCCCTACCTCCCCTGAGCAACCTCTGATCTTTTGCTTCTTTGGTCCAGTTGTTAAAGTGCCCATTGTCAATCATCTGGAATTCCTGAGGGATGAGGAGCTGGAAGAAAGGAGGGAGAAAAGGAGGAAACAACTAGCTGAGGAAGAAACAAAGATAACCGACAAAGGCAAAGAAGATAAGGAGAACAGGGATCAGAGTGCACAGGTGATTCCCATGAGCTGGAAGGATTCATCTTTGGCTATGTCTGCTTCAACTTTCCTGCGGTTTCAGCGTACATGTGGCTGGCCCCAAGAGTCATTAAAGATTCTAAGATGGTCACGTTGAACCTGAGAAATGATCTGCTCCAAATTCACTGTACATGCATATGGCTTTTAGGGGAAAAACCAAAGCCAGAGCTCCTGACTTAGCAGTTACACTGTATAGTCTCTACTTTCAGTGACTTACAGTTAGACAAGAAGAATGAATGACCTTGACTAAGCCCATGCTTTTAATGTTTCAATTCCATTTCAGTGGATTGTCTTCCCAAGTGTCAGGGAAACTTTACTGATAGGATTCCATTCCAACATTTGAACAAGTTGGGCTTAGGCTTCAAATCAGAGAAAATGTTTTATCTTGAACCCCTTCACCACATGGCATTTTCTAGGGCTCAATATATGAAATCTCTAACATGATTTTGGTTTTACTGAAAATTTTGGAACCTTGAATAGTATAACTTTCAAATATATAAAGTAAATGCTGATAGAAATGCAAGAAAATTGAAAAAGTTGAGTGAAAGATTTTATTATACCTCATTCAACAGTCAGAATATCAGACTTAAAAGGATATTGAAATGTTCAATTATGGTAACAAACTTGATCTAACTGATACCTTTGTAGAGAACTTTGACCTTTTAATAAACAGTAGCATTGCTTCAAACATCTTAAAAAGTTTGGGAAATAAGCAAGTGTGGTGAATGATTGAAAAACCTGTAGTGTAAAATAAGCCCAGAGAAGGGAACTATAGATAGATGAAATTCTTGCTGGTCTCAACGATGTGTGTTCAGATCATGTCCTGTGCCCAAGCCCAGTTCCAACGTGGTTTTTATTATCCTTTCCTCTCATTGTTTAGTCAGCTCCCTGACAGTTTCCCCCTTATCCCCAAGCCATCTCAAACATCAGTTTATATTAGCGAAATTGGAGGTCTGTTAAAGTGCTTATCCTCCATCCAGGTCATATGTGTCATATGTGGGAGATGGTGACTATTAGAATTGACCTCTATCTCATATGCTTGCAAAGCCCCACATTGGTCTGTCCCTTTTCTTTGCAGTGTGCTGCATCTAAGACAAATGACTCCACTGAACAGAACCTCTCAGGTAACTTTCCTTCCCATTTTCCCTTCTTGCTAATTATTAGTTGATTCTTTTTCCTGACCCAAGAAGCTGGCCCAAGTAGACTGAAGATGAACACTGGTGCTCTGTGGGATGAGGTAGTAGATTGTATAGTTTTAGGGTCATACCCCATCTTGGAGATAACTATACAGTCTACTGTCTTTCCCACGGTGGTGCACTTCCCCTTCAACGTACTATGTTTACAAGCTCTCATTCTGATTACGCTGTACTGCATTCTGGCATGTGTAGTGAGACTATGTGTCCTGTCCCTTCTAGTGACCATTGTGGTATGGTGCTTCATGAGAACACCTGACAGTGGTTCCTAAATGCTAGTCCTCGGTGGAAGTTAACAGAATACGGGAGGTTTAATGACTTCTTCAGAAAGCTGAACTCGTTCAATTTAAAGAACTGTTATAGATTACAGAGATTATGTATTTCCTACTTCTTTGGTATCAGAATATTTTTATTAAATGATATTAATGGATTTTTTTTCTTACTTGGTTAAATTAAAAGTTGGTGACCCTGTGTTAGTCTCTTTATTTTTTCTTTTTATATAAATTTCATGGGTCTGTGGAATCTGAAAGTCTAGGAATGTTGCCTTGGGCAGTCTGCTTTGGGGGAGGGTAGCTCTGTGGGCTAAATGGTATTACTACTAAATACTTTTGATTCCTCCATCTAATGTGCCTAATGTAGCTATTTTGTGACTGTGATTCTAATAACTGGTCTATGTGGTATTATATGTCTCCCCTACCCCTATTTCCTCAGAACTTACTTCTGCTACCCTATACCTTCTGTCTCCTTCGGCACTTGAGTTGGGAAATGATTGTACTAAAGCCTACACAATATTTTTTAAAGCAGTGAAAGAGGGTAGGTGTCCTGGTGCCCTGAATCTGGCAGAAGGTCATTGAAAGGGTCTGTCATCAGGTAAAATGGCCCTTTGCCTGCTGCTATTGCTAGAGGACTCTGCTCATGCTGGGGTGAGGTAGTAAGTTGTATTGTTGTGGGGTAGGGATTTTAGGCCCCAATTAGAAGATAACTATACAACTTACTACTTTCCCTGGTGTGTAGCACATTCACATTTAGTCTTAACACTTGCTTCCATCAGAGTTGTAGATGCTGCTTGGATAATTACGACTGCAAGAAAAGGGAGGTGGAAGGGGACAGGTGATACGTAGTGTGAGGCAAATACTATAAAGTGACTTGAACTCTCCCCCTCCACCTGGGGCACAGAAAGGATTTAATTCTTAGGGTCTGCAAAGACTCAGATCTTTGGTTCTTGGCACTAATGGCACTGTGCCTTAGCCCTCATCCTGAGATACCAGACCAGCCAGGTGCTGTTCCTGGGAGCAATTGGGGATTGAGGGGAGTGCTGCATCACTGTCATGCCACGTGTGCTGGTTGAGTGGCTTCCCCTGTCCTTGACTGATTGCCCTTTAACAACCTTATTGTCATTCTTTCCGAGAAAGATGGGACTCCTATGCCTGACAGCTACCCAGCAACCCCATCTTCAACTGATGTAGCTACATCTGAGCCCAGGGAGACCCTTGTCACTCTGCAGCCCTCCCAACAGCAACCAACACTCCCAACCCCACCAGCTTTGGGAGAGATTCCTCAAGAGCTGCAGTCCCCAATTGGAGAAGGTGGGAGCTCTACACAGCTATTGATGCCTGTAGAGCCAGAGGAATTGGGTCCCACAAGGCCAAGTGGAGAAGCAGAAACAACTCAGATGGAGCTATCCCCAGCTCCCACTATAAGTAAGTAGAATTTCAGGGTTTGAGGGTAGGGGTAAAACAGGAGGGAAGAATGGACATCTTTGTAGTTTCTCTTTACTCTCTTATTTTAGAGAATTTCTAAAGTAGAAGCTCAAGTCCTCATAATTAGGTCTCATAAGGGGGTGGCAGAGGATGGGATGGTTAGATAGCATCACCAAGTCAATGGACATGAGTTTGAGCAAACTCTGAGAGATAGTGAAGGACAAAGGAGCCTGGCGCACTGCAGTCCATGGGGTCTCAAAGAGTTGGATACTACTTAGAGACCAAACAAATTGTATATTACCTTTTTAGCGAGAGTTGAGGTTTCTTCTCTGTGTCCTCAAGTGATTATATATACGTCTGAGTGGCTTATTGACACCAACAGTTTGAGGTGATTGCTCTGTTCCTGGCTATCATGTGAGGATTCTTTAACTTCTTTAAAAAGAAATAGGGGGTTGTTATCCATGAATAAACTGAAACTCAGAGTGAAACAATTAGCCCAGGGTCACTCAGTAAGTGGCTGAGCTGTGATTAAAATCCAGATCTGTGTAACTCTGAAGCTTGCTTTTCTTCAGCGCTTCTAGATCTGGCAAGCACGTGACCACACATATAACAAACAGCTCTCCCATCCTGGCCAACACCATTTATTTCATGGCACTATTTCCCACTGGTTTGAAATGGGGCCTCAAAATTCTTCTCAGCAATGTTCCAACAGGGTAAACAAACCTGTTGCTATCCATGCTCTTTACCATACTGCATATGACTTACTCTGGAGAAACCTTTAGGTGTAGGGGTTTTTGCCTTTAAGAACCCTTGCTTGTTTAGATAAGCAGAACCAAAGTGCTTGTGCAAATGATACCTGTAGGGAATCTGAAAGTGACAAGATCCCTTATCTGGGATGCCTAGAGAAGATGTTTCACAGGCATGCTTGGAACATCATGAATATTCAACAAATGATAGAAAGGGTTTGAGCTAAGTTCTTTAAAGCAAATGAGATTGAGAGGGGAGCATCAGGCCAGCGTCTGAAGTGAAGTTAAAGAAGTAAGAAGTCTGATCTGGCTGCTTCTTAATTCAGCACCCCCCCCCCGCCCCCCGAAGCAGAGATCTAACCTCTCCATGTGACTTCCTCCTAGCCTCTCTTTCCCCAGAGAGAGCTGAAGATTCTGATGCTCTGACAGCTGTCAGCAGTCAACTGGAAGGCTCTCCCATGGATACTAGCAGCCTGGCTTCCTGTACCCTGGAGGAGGCTGTGGGTGACACCCCAGCAACTGGCAGTTCTGAGCAGCCCACAGCAGGCAGCTCCACTCCTGGGGATGCCCCACCAGTTGTGACAGAAGTACAAGGCAGGGGTGATGGGTCAGGGGAACCTACCCAGCCCCCTGAGGACAGGTAAGCACTGTGTGAGTGAGAGGAGGGAAGGATGTGTTGGCAGGTATTTCAAGCCACATTCATATTTAGTAACTAATGCCCATGCTTTGTACACTGGGGAAATCAGCTTGGCTTCTATGAGAAAAGGGGTACTGTAGGAGTATTTTATAAGTTGGAAAATACGGTTCAGAGAACAACCTGAAAATGATTTCCTTCAGCTCCCCCCCTGCATCCTCTGAGAGTTCTTCCACCAGAGATTCTGCAGTGGCCATTTCTGGAGCAGATTCCCGGGGAATCCTGGAAGAGCCATTGCCTTCAACAAGCAGTGAAGAAGAAGATCCTCTTGCAGGTGAGCTCCATGTGTGCTCAGGCTGTCTTGGGATTGTTGAGGCTTCTAGTAGCCCTTGGTGTGGAAATGCCCACCAGTCAAACAGTTCCATCCAGATAAAGGGCGGCATATGTGTAGGAGGAGGACCTGCAGTAAGGGAATGCTGATGCTACACAATGGAATGAGCCCAGGCCTTTGGAGTCAAACTGATCTTAGCTCAAATCCCCTCTCTGCCACCTCCTACTTATAGGACCTGAAGCCATTGCTTAATTTCCCTGATCCTCAATGATACTGAAAGGGTGATGATAGCTACATGGTGGGGTCTTGATGAAGGTTAATTGAGAGCACACACACAAAACTTGGCAAATAACAAGAAACTATTCTGAGCCTAAGGAAGGGTGGGTTGTCCTTCTCTGTATGTCCTGTGTCCTTGGCATAAAATGAGGACAGAAAGCTCATGCAAGGGCATGGATTTCCTTCAGTCAGTAGAAGTGAGAGTCCCTTCACATCTTGTTTCTCCCCTCAGGTATTAGTCTCCCCGAAGGTGTGGACCCCTCTTTTCTGGCCGCCCTGCCTGATGACATTCGCCGAGAAGTCCTACAGAACCAGCTGGGCATTCGTCCACCAACACGAACTGCCCCCTCAACAAATAACTCAGCTCCTGCAGTGGTGGGGAATCCTGGTGTCACCGAAGTGAGCCCTGAGTTCCTGGCTGCCCTGCCTCCAGCCATCCAGGAGGAAGTATGTGAGGCGGATAGGGGGCTGGTGGGCCAGGCTGCCTGGCCATGATATGCCCCATTGACTTCTTCTCCTCTGTAGGTACTGGCACAGCAGAGAGCTGAGCAACAGCGACGGGAACTAGCACAAAATGCCAGCTCAGACACCCCCATGGACCCTGTGACCTTCATCCAGACTCTGCCCTCAGACCTACGCCGTAGTGTCCTAGAGGATATGGAGGACAGTGTGTTGGCTGTGATGCCACCTGACATTGCAGCTGAAGCTCAAGCCCTGAGGCGAGAGCAGGAAGCCCGGCAGAGGCAGCTCATGCATGAGAGGCTTTTTGGGCACAGCAGCACCTCTGCACTCTCTGCCATTCTCCGAAGCCCAGGTACAGAGGGAGGCATGTGGGAGGGCTCTGTAATGTCTAGCTTTGGCCACATGAAACTCTTTGTTCCCCTTTGTATTACCTGCGCCCAGCTCAGCACATGTCCCCTCCTCAATTTCAGTTTCCTCTTTCTTTCCTACCAGCCTTCACCAGTCGCCTGAGTGGCAACCGTGGGGTCCAGTACACTCGCCTTGCTGTGCAAAGAGGTGGCACCTTCCAGATGGGAGGTAGCAGCAGCCATAATAGGTACCTTTTGCCTGTCTTTTCTCTCCTTACCATACCACCTTTCATGTCTACTAGTAGTCCAGCTCCCTTTATTTTTAGGTGGAGAAGCTGGATGATCTCTCTAGGGTATTTACTTGAATGAATGGGGAAGCCAGATTTTTGAACTCTGCCTTCAAAAAAGCCACAATTTTGGATTAGTGTAGCTATCGTAGACCATAAGCACAAAGTGAGGCAGGCAGGCACCAGGTTGTAGCTGTGATTACAGCAAAAGAAGCCACCTGCCTCCCACACAAATAGGAAAATAGCAAGAGCCACTTGTCTTGAGACTACAGCATCTAGGCTGCAGAAGATTTATTAACCAGGCCAAAGAAGAATAGACCTAACATGCCAAAACATGAAGGAAGTCATCAGTCCCTATTCTGCAGGCAACATCCTGGTAGTCTATATAATGCCAAAGTAAGCATTGTCTTCTAGCACTAGGGGCAGTCCAATTTTACCAGTTGATAATACAGACCTGTCCTGCAATCTCTGCTCTCTTAGTCGTCGTGTGGTGAAGGGCAAGTTACTTAATCTGTTTGAGCCTCTTGCTCATCATCTCAAAACTGGATGGTTCTCTGATCTTTACAGCAGCCCTGTGAGGAAGTTGTTACAGATATTATAGAGTATATGGTACATAGTAGGCACTTGAGACAGCTCTTTATTACTATATAAAGAGCCCTTACAGTTCTTGGACTGGACACACTCTTCTCAAGCCTTCTAGGATGTATCAGCTCATCCCCCTCCCCTAGGGCTACACTTGATCCCAGAGCTCTAGCCGAAGTGTTACCCAGAAACCATGCTCTGTTCCAGGCCTTCTGGCAGTAATGTGGACACCCTCCTACGTCTCCGAGGACGGCTCCTCCTGGATCACGAAGCCCTGTCTTGTCTCCTGGTCCTACTTTTTGTGGATGAGCCAAAACTCAATACTAGCCGTCTTCACCGAGTACTGAGAAATCTGTGCTACCATGCCCAGACCCGCCACTGGGTTATCCGTAGCCTGCTTTCCATCTTGCAGCGCAGCAGTGAGAGTGAGCTTTGCATTGAAACACCCAAGCTCTCCTCAAGTGAGGAAAAGGGCAAAAAGTCAAGCAAGAGCTGTGGGTCAAGCAGCCATGAGAACCGGCCCCTGGACCTGCTACACAAGATGGAGTCTAAGAGTTCCAACCAGCTTTCCTGGCTCTCAGTATCCATGGATGCAGCCCTAGGCTGCAGGACTAATATATTCCAGATCCAGCGTTCAGGGGGTCGCAAACATACTGAGAAACATGCAAGTAGTGGCTCCACTGTCCATATCCACCCCCAGGCTGCTCCTGTTGTCTGCAGACATGTTCTGGATACACTCATTCAATTGGCCAAGGTGAGGAGCTTAGAGGAACCCAACTCCTGGGGATGAAAGAGGGGTGTCATCCATAGCCTAGTGAAATCTGAACTCTGAGGGAGCTCACAGGTCCTTACTCTTGGTGCTGAGATGTCTATTGTTTCTGGGAATTGTCCAATAAATAATATTGTGGGGGTTTTTTCCTCTCTACAATTTTTATGCATTGTCTCATTCATTCATCAACCTTCAGTGGTCGGTATGGTCCCGATTTTACAGATGAAGAAGCTGGGACACAGAAATCTTTAGTGGCTTTGTCATGTGGCTAGTGATGGAGATGACTGGACCTAGAACTTAATACAGTTCTCTTTTTAATAAGCTTTGCTGCCATTTTTTGAGGGCCTGCCTTGTACCAGGCACTATGCAAAATACATTACCTCTAACCTCAACAATCTTGCACGATGGTATAGGTATCCCCCCACCACCATTTGTAAGTACAGAGATCAGTGCTCAGAAAAGTGTACTAATCCTTTGTCTCCCTACAAAGCTTTTGTTCATTTCTCTAGGCTGCTTCAGTTGGATGAAACTCTTATGTTACATCTCTCCGGTGTTACCAAAGCTGTCCTAAGGAATGGAGAGACTAGGAGCCAGTGTCTTTCCTTGTCAGGAAGATAGTTTCTGTGTAGACCTCCTAGACCAAACCTGTCATTCTTTTCCTGGCAGGTGTTTCCCAGTCACTTCACACAGCAGCGGACCAAAGAAACAAACTGTGAGAGTGATCGGGAGAGGGGCAGTAAGGCCTGCAGCCCATGCTCTTCACAGTCCACAAGCAGTGGCATTTGCACAGACTTCTGGGACTTATTGGTAAAACTGGACAACATGAATGTCAGCCGGAAAGGCAAGAACTCTGTGAAGTCAGTGCCAGTGAGCGCTGGTGGTGAGGGGGAAACCTCCCCATACAGCCTCGAAGCCTCTCCACTGGGGCAACTCATGAACATGTTGTCACACCCAGTCATCCGCCGGAGCTCTCTCTTAACTGAGAAGCTCCTCAGACTCCTTTCTCTCATCTCAATTGCTCTCCCAGAAAACAAAGTGTCGGAAGCACAGGCTAATTCTGGCAGCAGTGCTTCCTCCACCACTGTTGCCACCTCAACCACATCTACCACCACTATCACTGCCACCTCCAGCACGTCCACTCCGCCTGCTGCAACCACCCCTGTCACTTCTGTTCCAGCCCTGGTTGCTGCCACGGCTATATCCACCATTGCCGTAGCCGCTTCAACCACAGTGACTACCCCCACAACTGCTACCACTACTGTTTCAAGTAAGTGTGGATGTAGGCTGGGAGCTGTGGGGTGTGTACATCCACCTCACTCTCAGCTCCTCCATCCAGGTATTCCTCCCTGAATGACAGCAGTCAACTTGGTTTGTGTTTATTATAGCCAAGTATGTTAATTCTCACCCTCATTGGTCAGAGTTCTCTGTCTTGCCCCTTCTTTCCTTTCCTTCCCTCTCTCCCTCTCTCTGTCCTGTGAAGACCAGTGAATATGGGTTCCCCTAGGCTAAGCACAAAAAAGAAGAGAAGAAGAAAGTCTCTGTCTTTAAAGAAAACACTGCAATCTTTCTAGCCTGGTTGAGGGAGCCAGTTCTCAGAGGAAATAGCTCAAGAGCAGGCAGGATATGGACTTCCCTGGTGGTCCAGTGGCTAAGACTTGAGGCTCACAATGCAGGGATCTGGGTTCAATCTCTGGTCAGAACTAGATTCCACATGCCACAACTAAAGATCCCACAGGTTGCAACTAAGACCCAGCACAGCCAAATAAATAGAGTGTGGATTAAAAAAAAAAAAAAAAAAAAAAGGCAGGATGCAATGTGAATCATGGTAGGATCGAGTAGCCAGGCCATCCCAGGAAGTAAAAGGAATGAGCTTTGCAGCAAACTGATAAGAATCCTTTGAAGAAACAGATTTTGAAGGAAGGGGCTTTCAGAGGGCCCTCTTATGGGAGAGGAACAATTGAGATAAATATCTGAGATTCTTTGTCATTTTAGAAGGTACCATAAGAGTACTTGGCATTCCAAGTCACTTGGATTTGGGCCATGGGGAGGGGGTGGATCTTCATTTTCACTACTTTTCCATTTTGAAACCATGGGCAGTGCAGTGATTCCTTGACTCTGCCACTTTAAGTCTGTAGCAAGTGAGTTTCAGAGGCTTACAGTGTTCTGTTTCTCAAAGCTGCTACTACTACTAAGGCCAGCAAATCTCCAGCTAAAGTTGGTGATATCGGCAGCAGCAGCACAGACTTTAAGATGGTATCCTCTGGCCTCACTGAAAATCAGCTCCAGCTCTCTGTGGAAGTAAGTCCAAGCTTTTCTGACCTCCCAAGGTTGGGGGAGAAAGAGTCAAAGGAGGGGGATAATATTAGGATTGACTGGGGCGAATAATGTTTTAGTTCTCAAGTAGGAGCTTGCCCAATCTCCCTTCTTTTTCCCCCAGGTGTTGACATCCCATTCGTGTTCTGAAGAAGGCCTAGAGGATGCAGCAAATGTGTTACTGCAGCTCTCTCGGGGGGACCCTGGGACCCGGGACACTGTTTTGAAGTTGCTACTGAATGGAGCCCGCCATCTGGGTTATACGCTTTGTAAACAGATAGGTAATAATAAGAATAAAGCACTCTGTTTTTCTGAAACCTTCCACTTAGGTGTCACCTCTTTATGGAAGCCTTCCAGAACCCCCAGGCTGAATCATAGCCACTCTACATCTGTAGCACACCTTCCAAGCATGCTTTTATCACAGCACTGATATCACTAGGTTGTCAAGATCTGTTTTCCTGTTCAGTTGTTCTCTGAGAGCAAGGCTGGCCTTCTCTCTGTATTCCCAATCCCTGGCACACAGCAGCTCCTTAGTGAAGGAAAGTGAGCACCCATAGGACTAACATTGCTTTCCCAATCTGGGTGCTCATAAGAGCCCTATGATGAACCTGCAGAGGCAGTTCACCTGAGAGATGCACCTATACTACCTTCAGGCTTAGGAATTGAGAGAATAATACCCTCTGCCTTTGTGCAGTTTTGAGGGTACAAAAATTCTAAGAACACTTGTAAATCATCTAGTTCAGTCTTTTTCCCATTTACCAAGAAGAAAACTAAAACCTGGAGTGGTGTAGTGATTATGAATCAAGGCGTAGAGTCAGATTTGCTTTCAGCATAGAGACTCTCTTTGTTCTCTCCCACCTCCATCCCACTCATGGATCTCCCTAGATCTCAGCTACTTGTGTAGTTATTGCTTTCTCACAAATATCACTGGAGCTGAGTTGATATGGGAGTCAGTTAGATTATATAGGGTATTCTTTGCTGCATGAAAATTACAAAGTTCTTCTGGATGAGGCCTCTTGACTGCCACCAGTTTATTCAGCACCCTTAGGCCAGGCAGTGGCCTAGGCACTATTGTAGACAGTTATCTCCTAATTCTCAAAGCAGCCTTGTGAGTTTAGGCAATATTAGTCCCCATTATTAAAATGGGAAAGCAAATTGGGAAAGAGGTTAAGTAATTTGCTGAGACTACCACAAAAAACTCAGAAGTTTGAGAGGTATACAGGCTTCAAAAGAGATACTTTTTTCCCCTCTGCACTGAGGTGCATTTCATGTAGATTCAGCAAATCCTTGAGACCAGGTAAACCAGTGGCCCTTGGGCAGCTGATCCATGAGTACACAGTAAAATGAATGGAGCAGAATTCTTGTACAGTCCCAAGTTCAGTACAGCTGAGCAAAGAGGACGGCCTGGGAAGGTTTCTTGAAAAGTTTTGGCTTTTAGCTGCTTCAGTAGGGAAGTCTCAACACTTTCTGGCTTCTCTGCCTGCCCAGGAACTCTTCTGGCTGAGCTACGGGAATACAATCTGGAACAGCAGCGGCGAGCCCAGTGTGAAACCCTCTCCCCTGATGGCCTGCCTGAGGAACAGCCACAGACCACCAAGCTGAAAGGCAAAATGCAGAGCAGGTAGGTGGCAGCTGCCCATCTGGCTGTGGAGTTGGGGTCTGGGACATTATGAAAAGTGGTTCTTCCTGATTTTCTAGTTATTTTTTTCCTCCTCTCTGAGCCAGTTTTGTTTCTGTCCTATATATGCATATGGCCCTATTTTTCCTACATGTGTGATTTCCTTCTGAAATTCCATACCCTCTGGTTGACACAAGAAAGCCCTGCTTGTTCTAGGTGTTTATGCTTTGATGCTCTCAATATATGCGAGCCACCTCTACACTATCCAGGTTTGACGTGGCTGAGAATGTGGTAATCGTGGCATCTCAGAAGCGGCCTCTGGGTGGCCGGGAGCTCCAACTGCCTTCTATGTCCATGTTGACATCCAAGACATCTACCCAGAAGTTCTTCTTGAGGGTACTGCAGGTCATCATCCAGCTCCGGGATGACACACGCCGTGCTAACAAGAAGGCCAAGCAGACAGGCAGGCTAGGTATGGAACTGGGGTGTCCAGTTGAGGGGCAAGTTTGGTGGTGGAAAAACAAGAGACCCAGGAGGGCAGGGCTTAATGTCGTGTCTCCTTCCTGTTTGACCTTTTCTAAAGGAAGTGATGATACTTTCTTAAAATGTTGGTGGCTGTATTCTGTATTTCACTCAAGCTGTCTACATAGGAAATTTCACTAGGGCAAGTGGGAATTAAAGGGCCTGGAAATCTGACAAGGAAATTGGGGACAGATCTTTTGGTGAACAAGATTTAACCCACTGTGTTTATCTCCTCTCTGCTTCCTTGATTACTCCTGGCTAAAATATTGTAGCCATGTTACTTCAGCTATGGCCTGCCAAATCCTTCCCCTCTGTCCTACAGAACTCTCACCTGCCACCATCCATCTGCCTAGCCCCATGTCCCCTGCCCTTACCTGTAATGGTAGCTCTTAGTGCCTGACAGTGAGCACTCTGAGACTAACTGAGCATAAAGCTCAAAGACCTCAGCAAGATGCTTGTGTTGGCTCAGGAGATGGGACACAGAAAATTGAGCATTCCCTCTTTCCTACAGGTTACATCTTACCTTCTTTATTCTTTCTCCCAGGTTCCTCCGGTTTAGGCTCAGCTAGCAGCATCCAGGCAGCTGTTCGGCAGCTGGAGGCTGAGGCTGATGCCATTATACAAATGGTACGTGAGGGTCAGAGGGCGCGGAGACAGCAACAAGCAGCAACGGTTAGCATGATGCCTGTGGCCCCTCATTCATTTGTCTTTCCTCCCTCTCCCACCATATCATCAGTGGGATTTCATTGCCCTTACCTTGTATGCTTTTGCATTAAGTTGGCTATATGAATGCTTCTGGACAACAGTTAATTTCTCTTGGTGCTTTCTTGACTGTTCATTGGTTTGGTTTGGTTTAAAGCTTGGCCATCATACCCCACTCCCAGCTATCCAGTCAATAGTGGCGCTTTTGCAAACTGCATAATGCTAAGTGTCTAGGTCCTGAGGGGATACAGGATAAAGACTTTTCAGTTTCATGGAACAATGCAAGTGCATCAGAGAAATATCAGGAATCCTGCCCTTGAAAGTCTCCCAAGCTTGGTACACTTCCCACATAGCCTCTTCTGGCAATGGCTGGTCCCTCCACCCTGGTCTCTGCCTCTATTCTTCATACTCCCTTGGCACCCAGGCTCTTTCAGGAGGAAGCCTTCAGTTCCTAGGTAGCCAGTTCATTGTTAGGATCTCAGCATAGAGTGACTGACTGTAGGAAAAGCCTAGCATCATGTATATACACTATGGCATTCATTGTTTGCCTGTCCTTATACAACATGCAAGTTACTGTCCCAAGATCCAAGAAATAAGGATATTTTGAGGCCTGTTGGTTTAAAAAGCCAATCCCACCCATCAAAGATTGCATTAATTCATTCCCCTGTTATTTCCTCTTTCGTGAGCAAAAAGGAACAAAGAGCAAACCTACCTTTTGCCTATCTGAGCTTTATACACACACACACACACACACAAACTGTTCCTAGAAGTCTTGAAGTCCAGGAGCCTGGTACTGACTGGACTCAGGCCTGGAATAGAATGGAGGCAAATGGCAGGCATCCAGGGAGCACTTTGGAAAAGCATGCTAGCTCAGGGTGGAAGATAAGCAGAGGAGGTGGGAAGGCCATTCTTTTGTACTGGAGAGCTAAAGAAACTTCTTTCCATATGGGAAGATATGGGAGGCTTCTTTCCAAGCTTAATGATATGGGAGAGATTATAGGACAGCCTCTAGCCTATCCCTGAGGAAAACAGAGTTGCACCCTTTATGTGACTTTGTCTCCCTTTTATCCAGTCGGAGTCAAGCCAGTCAGAGGCATCTGTCCGGAGGGAGGAGTCACCCATGGATGTGGACCAGCCATCTCCCAGTGCTCAAGATACTCAGTCCATTGGTCAGTACTACTTTTCTATTTCCAGCCCAACAAAAGGGAGAGCCAATCTTAATGGAATGGGTGCCTGATCCCCTGCTTTCAACATACATAAACTCAGTGTTTTCGTTTGTTTAAGTGAACCTTGGTTTCTGTATATTGATAGACGCATACCAATCAACTAAAATCACTAACCATCACCACCTGGTCCTCATTGGCGAATCCTAGCACACACTGCAATTTCGGTAATAAACTATGGGGCTTCCCTGATGCTTCCATGGTAAAGAATCCACCTGCCAATGCAGGGGACACAACTTCAATCCCTGATCCAGGAAGATCCTACATGTTCTGGGCGACTAAGGATATAAAAGATCTGAACAACTATTAATAATTTTGACATGTACAGGACACCACAGCCAATAACAACAATAAACTTTTTGAAATACATATAGAACATTTACCAAAATTAACCATACCCAGAACTTTAGCTTAATAAATTTCAAAGTGCTAAAATATCTCAGAGCATATCCTCTGATAATAGTAGAAATATGTGATATCGAGACTTCCCTGGTAGTTCAGTGGCTAAGATTGTGTTCCCAATGCAGGGGACCCAGGTTCAATCCCCGATTGGGGAACTAGATCCCATATACCACAAATAAAGATCCATGTGCCACAACTAAGAGTTCTCATGCCACAGCTAAAAGACACCACATGCCACAATGAAGACATGGGCCAGCCAAATAAACCAACAGGTGCCTCCCTGGTGGCTCAGTGGTAAAGAATCTGCCTGTCAATGCAGGAGACATGGGTTCAATCCCTGATCCAGGAAGATCCCATATGCCATGGAGCAACTAAGCCCATGCACCACAATTACTGAGCCTGTGCTCTAGAGCCCGGGTGCTGCAATTACTGAAGCCCTCACTCTAGAGCCCGTGCTCTGCAACAAGAGAAGCCATCACAACTAGAGAGTAGCCCTCACTCACAACTAGAGAAAAGCCCACACAGCAATGACGATCCACAATGGCCAAAATTTAAGACACTGTGACAATACTGTGTGGAGAGAGCATGTGTTTGTCTCCCTATTTGTTATCTGTGGGGTCTCTTTCAGTTTCTTCATTTAAAGTAAGGATGTTCCTAGTTAGGACTGAGTTAATGTGTATATATAACACTTAAAGCAGTCCTAGAACACAGTGGATGCTATTATTAGCATTTCTCAAGGTTAATTTCATATAGAATGCTTTTGGGCACCCTTTTAACAGATTCCTATGGGATAGTGTCATCATAGGACATCTGGTTTTTAAATAATATTAAATCGTTTAATTGGAAAAGACCCTGATGCTGGGGAAAGACTGAGGGTAGGAGGAGAAGGGAGCAACAGAGGATGAGATGATTGACTCATCATCGACGCAGTGGACATGAGTTGAGCAAACGCCAGGAGATAGTGAAGGACAGGGATGCCTGGTGTGCTGCATTCCATGGGGTTGCAAAGAATCAGACATGCCTGAACAACAACAAGAAGATCATTTAATAATCCATAGGTCTTCTGGGAGCTGATAAGGCAATGAGGAGACCAACACTATCTGGTAGAATTTTCCTGCAGTAGCCATTAGCTCCATGTAGCTATTGAGCACTTGAAAAGTGTCTAGTGCAACTAGACAAACTTTTTCTTGTATTAATTTTATTCCGTTTAAATGCCATTCAGTGTAGGACTAGAGCTTGCTTTCAGATGTTACTCAGTGGCCAGTGGACCAATCTATTTGGTCTTTCTAATGGCCTATGCATTTGGTCTGAATGAAGAAAAAGCTTCCTGAATCTCTCCTCTGTGTGCCGTCTAGGCTCAGATGGAACTCCACAGGGGGAGAAGGAGAAGGAGGAAAGGCCACCTGAGTTACCCCTGCTCAGTGAGCAGCTGAACTTGGATGAGCTGTGGGACATGCTGGGAGAGTGTCTAAAGGAACTAGAGGAATCCCATGACCAGCATGCGGTGCTAGGTAAGTTGTGGCCTGACGGCCCAGGCCCGCTGATCTGTTCTGGGGCCCTTTCTGCCAGCTTAATTTTCTTCCTTCCAGATTACTCCTCTCCCTCAGGTCTCTTTTTTCTCCGACTTCATTATCAGAAAAAAAAAAGATTTGCTTTCTCTTTTGGTAGCTCTTATCTTTTACTGTTTAGGGGAATCTTTATAACCGGTTGTCTATCCCATTTTTCTTTGGAAGCTCTGACTTCCTCTGTGGCACCATTATGTATCTCCTGCAAGTTTTCATCTAGTAGTTTTAAAATTTGATTCTGAGGGGGAAGAGGTTTATATGTTGAAGTTTATAAAGTAAAATGTCACTGTCCTGTATCATTCCTACCGCCAGTGCTACAACCTGCTGTCGAGGCCTTCTTTCTGGTCCATGCAACAGAGCGGGAGAGCAAGCCTCCTGTCCGGGACACCCGTGAGAGCCAGCTGGCACACATCAAGGACGAGCCACCTCCACTCTCCCCTGCCCCTTTAACCCCAGCCACTCCTTCCTCCCTTGACCCGTTCTTCTCCCGGGAGCCCTCATCTATGCACATCTCCTCAAGCCTGCCCCCTGACACACAGAAGTTTCTTCGCTTTGCAGGTACAGGGAACTCTTAGGCCCCCAAATGTAGAAGGCTTCATTTTTCTACAGGGTCATTTTATATATTTTGTTGTCAGCTGATTTGCAGGGTGAGTGTGTATGTGTACTGGAAAGTGAGGCTAATGAGTTAGGGACTGGGTCTGGAAGTCTTTGTGCCACACTTTTTTTCCCTGAAACAAGGAAGAGTTGCTGACTGATTGACTTACGTCCCTTCTTCTATGACCCATGATGTGCTGATTCCTGCTGACCTTTCTCCCCTCAGAGACTCATCGCACTGTGTTAAACCAGATCCTACGGCAGTCCACCACCCACCTCGCTGATGGGCCTTTTGCTGTCCTGGTAGACTACATTCGTGTCCTCGACTTTGATGTCAAGCGCAAGTATGTGCCCTGGATGTTGGGGTTGGGGGGGGGAGCTTTCTAAATAGTATCTCCCCTCCCAAAAAGGAGCCAAACATCCTCTGGGGATGATGTTTCCAGAAAAAAAAGTTTTCCTCGGTGGCAGCCCTTGGATTGGAATGGTGCTAAGCAGGGGGAAGAGACTCATCTTTGCCACCAAGTGCCACTGTACCTAAATATCCCTTGGTGCTCTTCAACCTAGTCTCTTCTTTCATCAGAGAAGTGCAAGCCTTTGTTTAACCACATGAATTCTAAAATCCCTGTCTATCCTTTGGGGTAATACAGGAGATGCAGGTAGCCATAGTATGTTTACAGCAGGGCTTGGAAGGGTTGAGAAGGCCTCCACAACACTCCTGTCATTTTTTACTCTTCTCTTCCTTTCTGTGCACCTACACATGCTTACCTGCTTGCTGCAGAAATTCCATGCCATAATGTCTGTGGGCCCCTATTTGATGGACACGGGGGGAATTTAGAGTTGGTAGTGAATGACCTACCTTTCCCAGTAGTAGGAGTAGTGTTAGTCACTCAGTCATGTCTAACTCTTTGCGATCCCATGGATTGTAGCCCACCAGGCTTCTCTGTCCATGGGATTCTGAAGGCAAGAATACTGGATTGGGTTGCCATTCTCTTCTCCAAAGGATACTGAGCATTTCCCCAGGAAAAAAAAAAAAAGGTGGAGAGCAGAGGTCAAAGTGTCTGGAGGATGAGGAGAACATCACTGTGGGTCTCAGTCCTAATCAGGCAAACAGAAATTTGCTCTGCCACCCCAATCTTATTTTCCTTTCTTTCCTACCTCCCAAGATATTTCCGCCAAGAGCTGGAGCGTTTGGACGAGGGACTCCGGAAAGAAGACATGGCTGTGCACGTTCGTCGTGACCATGTCTTTGAAGATTCCTATCGTGAGCTGCACCGGAAATCCCCTGAAGAAATGAAGAATCGATTGTAAGAACCCAGAGCAGAGAGTAAAACAGGATGGGGTGGTTCTGATCCTTCCTACTTGGTAGTGAAGGCTTACTTGGGGCCCAGATGTTCAGGGGAACTTAGAGAGGTGCTTGCCCTCCCTGGTAGGAATTCCTAAGAGGAATCTAGCTCTCACTGAGCTGTTGTCCATATTCTCCACCCAGTCTCAAGAGACTGGTCTTCTCTTGGCTAGCTGGCCCTTGGGCTGAGCTACCCAACGATTCCTATACAGATAGGAGAGTCTGTGGAATTTACAAAGGTACATCTGATGGCTTCACAAAGAGCTTTTCTCCGTTGTTACACTAGGAACAGGAAGCCTGCTGAGCAAATGGTACCCTGGGTTGAGGGAGACCACACTTGCAAGAGTGACTCCCCACCAAATTGGTAATCACTCCCTGGTGATTCTGACGCCACCTAGAGGAGATTGGCAGTTTGCAGGATCATGTGTCATGGGAGCCAGTGAGATGATAGACCTATTGAAGTCGTTTGATGATGCTCTTGAACTCAGGAACTTGATTCCTCCCTCCCCTTGTGGCATGGACTCACTAGCCATGTCATCACACAGGAATTCAGAGAAGCTTCCAAGACAGACTGAATCCTACTCTTCCACCACCAAATCATAATAGACGTCAAACTCAGCTTAGCTCTCTTTGATACCACTTGATGACTCCTCCTTGTTTAAAGGCCTTATTAGATCTTTATATCTTTCCTATCAGTGTTTTCTGGGATATCAGTGAGCCTTTACTGACACTTCAGAACATCTCTTCCATCAGTGATGCCCTTTTCTGTCCCAGATCCCCATCTCTCTTCTGGGCTCTCCTGGCACTCTGCATTTACCACTGTCCTCTGACTCTGCACTCCCCAGCTACTGCTTCACTCAGTCACTCACTCAGGTCATGCTGTGCAGAAGATTGGATTTGTCCTGGGCTTTCTGCACATCCCTATTTCTGCTCTCTTAAACAGGTATATAGTATTTGAAGGAGAAGAAGGGCAGGATGCTGGAGGGCTCCTCCGGGAGTGGTATATGATCATCTCTCGGGAGATGTTTAACCCTATGTATGCCTTGTTCCGTACCTCACCTGGTGATCGGGTCACATACACCATCAATCCATCTTCTCACTGCAACCCCAACCACCTCAGCTACTTCAAGTTTGTTGGACGCATCGTGGCCAAAGCTGTGTATGACAACCGCCTCCTGGAGTGCTACTTTACTCGGTCCTTCTACAAACACATTTTGGGCAAGTCTGTCAGGTAAGGATGTGGCACAACCCTGGGACTGTCCTCAGTCCTGGAAAACTGGTCCTTATGCCCCATCCCTAAGCTGCCTCTCTGCCACCCCAATCCATGGCCCTATTTGTGTTTATCTAGATATACAGATATGGAGAGTGAAGACTACCACTTCTACCAGGGTCTGGTTTATCTGCTGGAAAATGATGTCTCCACATTAGGCTATGATCTCACCTTCAGCACTGAGGTAGGTCAGGAGATCCTGACTGTCACATACCCCAACTAGTTTAGGAAACCCCATTATGGGATTGTTCTTGAACTGACGTCAGATAACCTCTTAATACTTCTAAGGAAGCATCTTGATGTCTTAAAATCTCATGCCCCATTCCCTATCTGTCAAAGAGCAGTGACTATTTGCATGAGACAGCACAAACAGAAAAACCAGAATTTGTAAAACAATACTAGCTTCCCCTATATTTTGAAAAAAAAAAATAGTACACTATTCATCATTCCCAAAGGTACTTCATTGTAGAAAAATTGTGCAAATATAGATAGATGAAAAACAAAAAACCTCACTGTTACACTTCCCCAAAATTGCTTTACATAAAGATTTTTTTTGAATTACGTTATATTATCCATGCCCTTTTCTCTTTTACTATTGACAGTATATTTTAGGACTAAACCCTTGGCCTTTTCCATTTAGGGATTCATGAGCTCATAAGAAAAGTCACCTTTTTTATGACCTTGCTTCATTTCTTTGCCCAGGATACAGCAGAGAGTTTAGGGTGTGCTTCCAGGTATATGTAAGTCCCATCCTAGACCAAGCCTGATTCATATTATTGGTATTTTGGGTATTCTAGGTCCAAGAGTTTGGAGTCTGTGAAGTCCGTGACCTCAAACCCAATGGGGCCAACATCTTGGTAACAGAGGAAAATAAGAAGGAATATGTACACCTGGTGTGCCAGATGAGAATGACAGGTAGGGGAAATGTCCCTTAGACCCCCTAGCTGTTCAATATGGGAAAAAGTTAGGCCTCACTTATTACACAGACATTGTTTCTTCTTTTCCCCTATGCCAGCCACAAATGCCTTGCATAAAAGGAGTCCAAAAACCTGACCAAAAAAGATTCCCCTTTGCCCACCCTCATACAGGGACCTAGAAACAGTGATGGGTGAGGTAGGCAGATCAGTCAACATCCTGCTGGATTAGGGATCTCTGACCTCTGACAGCTGTGCAAGTTCAGATGCCATGTGGCTTGTTGGTTCTTTCCCCAGGAGCCATCCGCAAACAGCTGGCGGCTTTCTTAGAAGGTTTCTATGAGATCATTCCAAAGCGCCTCATTTCAATCTTCACTGAGCAGGAGTTAGAGCTGCTCATATCAGGACTGCCCACAATCGACATTGACGATTTGAAATCTAACACTGAATATCACAAGTACCAGTCCAACTCTATTCAGGTGAGCTGATGCTGGCATCCCTCCCTGTATCCTTAAGCAGTGTTAGTTTGTATGACAACCAAATAAACCGGGACTCTTAGGGGAGGGAGGTTTTGAGTGATAGCTTACCTGAACCTAACTCTTCACTCTTCTGGAGTTTCAGTTTTCAGGTGATGTCATCATGTGAATGGAAGAAGTGAAACCTGTCCCACAGAAGGGACTTGCCTAACATTCCATATCCCATCCCCCTTTCTTCCAGGAGCTCTCTACCTAATGCTGTCTTCTTGTGTTCATTCCTATAGATCCAGTGGTTCTGGAGAGCATTGCGTTCTTTCGATCAAGCTGACCGTGCCAAGTTCCTCCAGTTTGTCACAGGTACTTCCAAGGTGCCCCTGCAAGGTTTTGCTGCCCTTGAAGGCATGAATGGCATTCAGAAGTTTCAAATCCATCGAGATGACAGGTCCACAGACCGCCTGCCTTCAGCTCACACATGGTAAGAGGAAAGGTTTGTTCTTTTCAGCATTTGGATTGAACTTGCATATTTGCCACTTCTGTGCCCTTACCATGGTCAGGAGTAGTCAAGAACCCAAATCTAGCACCAGCTACCCTGAACCTACAGGTAGCTCACAGTTGGCTGGTTTTTGTGGAGATGATGGTGTTTGAGATGAGAAACTGACCCAGATTCACAGTGGGGCTGGGGAGACATTGCAGGTGAAAACTGCCCTGTGAAAACAAGGTGTATTCCAGGGCTCAGCATGGTCAGAGCGAGAAGTTGCAGGGAGCAGAATGCTAAAGAACTCAGCGCAGGTGACCAGTGACCCTGCATGCCTCCTTGGAGCTTTCGGGCTCCAAGGGGTATGGTATTTGGGAGGTGGTATTTATACCATGGTTGGGCTATGGTATTTGAGGAGGAGTGATAGGGTCAGGTTTGAGAAGGACAGACAAGGCTAGGACAAGATTGGGAGTGTGTAGGCAGAAATCAGGTGGGCACCATGGGAACACAGGGATTTGGTTATCATCTTTTGTCACGAACTGATGTGTCTTCTTTCCCTAGTTTTAATCAGCTGGACCTGCCTGCCTATGAGAGCTTTGAGAAGCTCCGCCACATGCTACTATTGGCCATCCAGGAGTGCTCTGAAGGCTTTGGGCTGGCCTAAAAGGGCCACGCCCACTACTGTAGGGGTTTTTTTTTTTACCATTGTTGGACCTGGTAAAGGGGGAAACGAAAACAAAAAAGAACCAGAAAGAAATGTCAAAAACCAATAAATGAAATCCACCAACTCACCATGTGTGTGTCCCAGCTGCCCCAGCGCATAGCCGTTCCCCCTTTGCTGCTCATCCTCTCTACCGGCTCCCTTTTCCTCACCCCCTCTCCCCATTCCATGCCGTCCATGATCCCCCACCCCATGTGTTAAAAAGGCAATAGCCTTTACAGGGACCCGTTTGTCCCAACTGTTTGAACCGTGTGCTCCTCAGATTCTGTGTTCAGAAGGATTTGCTGCATTGAGACTTGAAACCTTTGGATAGGGGAAAAAATTATATATATATATATTTTTTTGTTCTGTTTGCAATTCTTAATTTGTGCTTGGAATGTGTTGATGTGCACAGCTAATGATTCAATGCGAGACAAGATTGGCGTCTGTGTTGTGGAGGTTTCAAATAAAGAGCACTCTTCATAACTCACTTTTCACAATGGAGTTTTTTTCAAGTTTAAAAAGAAATAAACACCTCTTGAACACATGCTAGATGGCTGGAGAAAAAAATCCAAATGGACTCTCCAGAAAGCCATTTCTGTTACCACACTGGTGCATCCTCCTCCTTCAGGGTCTTCGGGAACTGAGGGGATCTTTTTCAGAATGGCATCTACACTTGGGAGTGGTGATGGTGTTAGAGATTTGTAGCTAAGGACAAAGCACTGCCTTGCTCTAGGGGAACAAACCAGCAGGTTTTAAGAGAATTCTCTCAACCCAACGGAAGGTTCTATATCCTGAGCCTTTGTAACAGTTTCAAGTCTGGAGCTCAGTTTAAAATTTTTATTTCATTTATTAATGTTTTAGTTTACTTTTAACAAATTTTAATAAATAATTTGACTGGCTCCCCAGAACAGTCTTTGCATCCTTTTTGGTTTTGTTTTGCATTTTCTTGTCAGATCTGTTCACAGATCAGCCAATAGTCTCTTGTGGGTTTTTTTTACTCCATCCATCACTTAAAGTTGATCTAAGAACTTTGATGGTTCCAGCCTTCAAAGATAAAAGTGATAAAAGTAATAAAAGTTTAGTAAACTCAGTGGTACTGGCTTTGTGTGGTTTTTCTCATTCTCTAAGGCTCTACTTCTTAAAAATTTTTCCTTTGACCATGTCCCAGAGTGTGGATCTAGGAAAGCAGTAGTGTGTGTGTTCTAAACCTGATCCCTTGGTCTTGATGCAGATAGCTACTAGTCTTTTTTTTTTTTTCCCTTCCAGCATTCACACTGGCCTGTTCCTGGCCCTCCTGACTACTGAGAGGACAGATGAATCAACCCTCCACCCTCCTATTGAGCTTCTGGTCAAGAGGAAGAGACAGATCATTCTGTGTCCAGATGTTGGAAGGGGGATCTTGGGGTACACAGAGCAGAGCAGAAGTGTCTGGTCTAGCCTGGGAGATCAGGAAAGGCTTTCTGTTGTTGGTGGTACTTGGGTTGAATCCTAAGGCTGTGTGAGAGTGAAAATTGAGGAGAGGGTAATCAGGGTCAACACAGCAGGAGTTCCATTGCTAGCGCAAGGCTTGAGTGAAGAATAGTGGCCTGAGATGAGGCTGGGAGTCCAGCAGGGCTTTAAAATGAGTGGATGAGCATAAATATAGTAGAATTGATCAATATACTTAGGAACCAGTTCTTAAAAAAAATCAAAATAAAACTGACCATTTAAATTTGAAAGGGACGCAAGGGTTGGGAGTTGGGTGTGGAAGTTGGGAGTACAGACGGAATAATCCTGAAGGTAATAAGTGAATCTAACTCAATGACATACCACAATAACCTAATGTGACTTGAGTATGGTTTGTCTTTTGGATATGTTTATGGTGTGATATTCATCATCTCAGTGTCAAAAGAGAAAAAACTTGTGACAGTAGATGGTAACTTTTAAAGGTAAAGATACTACCTTGATAAGGTAGCCACACTGCAAGCATAAAGTGGTCAGTTATCACCAACACAGTTCTGCAAGTTCTAACCATTTCCATAAGGCAGGAAACAAGGTACAGCTGTTGAAGAGAAACTATTTTGCTAAACCAAGAGAATCAAAGTTATTAGAGCTTAAGTGAGTCCAGCAAGAGGCCTGGTTATAATGAACAAAACAGTTCATGTAAGTATTTGTGTCTGACTCTATTAGTCCATGGACTAAAGCTCGCCGGGCTCCTCTGTCCAGGGATCTTCCCAACCCAGGGATCCAATATGGGTCTCTGGCACTGCAGGAAGTCTCCTGCATTGCAGGTTGATTATTGACTGAGCCACAAGGGAAGCCCTTGTTATCTAACAAATATAAATAAATAATATGGTAAATTGCTATACATACAGTAGTAAAAATGTATCCACATATATCAATGTACACAATCTCAAAGATAAGCAAAAAGTATGATACCTGCCTGTTTAAAACTTTAAAGAATACTACATGCATGTATACCAAGAACATGAAAAGCCATATCCACATGTATGGAAGCCCATGCATAAGTATGACGATACTGCATGATGTTCAGGATAAGCTGTGGGGGGGGGGGCGGGGAAGGCAACGCAGCTGGGAAGAGGTGTATTATCCAGAGGGCTTAAACTAAATGTTTTTATTTCTTAGCTTGGTGGTGCTAGGTACATAGGTATTCCTTCAGTCAGTTCAGTTCAGTCGCGTCCAACGCTGTAACCCCATGGACTGCAACACACCAGGCTTCTCTGTCCACCAGCAACTCTGATGGCCACCAACTTCTAGAGCTTACTCAAACTCATGTCCATTGAGTTGGTGATGCCATCCAACCATCTCATCCTCTGTCGTCCCCCTCTCCCGCCTTTAATCTTTGCCAGCATCAGGGTCTTTTCAAATGAATCAATTCTTCACATCAGGTGGCCAAAGTATTGGAGTTCCAGCTTCAGCATCAGTCCTTCCAATGAATATTCAGGACTGATTTCCTTTAGGATTGATGGGTTTGGTCTCCTTGCAGTCCAAGGGACTCACAAGTGTCTTCACCACCACAGTTCAAAAGCATCAATTCTTCAGCGATCAGCGTTCTTTATAGTCCAACTCTCACATCCATACATGACTACTGGAAAAACCATAGCTTTGACTAGATGGACCTTTGTCAGCAAAGTAACGTCTGTTTTTTAATATGTGGTCTAGGTTGGCTCACAGCTTTTCTTGCAGGGAGCAAGCGTCTTTTAATTTCATGGCTGCAGACACCATCTGCAGTGATTTTGGGCCCAAGAAAATAAAGTCTGTCACTCTTTCCCCATCTATTTTCCATGAAGTGATGGGACAGGATGCCATGATCTTAGTTTTTTGAATATTAAGTTTTAAGCCAGCTTTTTCACTCTTTTACTTTCATCAAGAGGCTCTTTAGTTCTTCCTTGCTTTATGTCAAGGGTGGTGTCATCTGCGTATCTGAGGTTATTGATATTTTCTCCCAGCAATCTTGATTCCAGCTTGTGCTTCATCCAGCCCAGCATTTCCTATGATGTACTCTGCATATAAGTTAAATAAGCAGGGTGACAATATACAGCCTTGACATACTTCTTTCCCAGTTTGGAACCAGTCTGTATTCCATGTCCAGTTCTAACTGTTGCTTCTTGACCTGCATATAGATTTCTCAGGAGGCAGATAATGTGGTCTAGTATTCCCATCTATTGAAGAATTTTCCACAGTTTGTTGTGATGTACACAGTCAAAGGCTTTGGCATAATCAATAAAGCAGAAGTAAAGTAGAGGTTTTTCTGGAATTCTCTTTTTTGATGATCTAACATGTTAGCAATTTGATCTCTGGTTCCTAAGAGATCAATATAAGGTATTCTTTATAATGTTATTTATAACTTTTCTACACCTGAGATATTTCATAGTAAGTTTTTTGAGATGGACAATTGATTAAATTTCACAATGCATTTGAAGCAGGTATCAGGGGACTCAATAACAGGCCTAAGTCTATGTGAAGGCTAACAGCTGCTTTCATATGATTAAACATGTCTCTTGCCCCTTAATAATTCCCTTCACTGATGTGTGTGTTATAATTACTACTGGTTATCACCTTATTAAAATAGTCTTCTTGGACTTCCCTGGTGGTTCAGTGGTGAAGAATCTGTCTGCCAATACAGGAGACAGGTTCCATTCCTGTCTGGGAGGATCCCACATGCCAAGGAGCAACTCAGCCCATGTTCCTCAACTATTGAGTCTGTGCTCTAGAGCCCAGGAGCCTCAACCACTGAGCCCACACACCCTAGAGCCCATGCTCCACAACAAGAGAAAACACTGCAACAAGAAGCCCAGGCACCACAACTAGAAAGTAGCCTCGACTCACCACAGCTAGAGAAAAAATAGTCCTCTTACAGATAGACCTTACAGATATCTTAGAGATATCATTCAATGTTGGGCAAGTTTTCAAGTAAAAAGACTGCTATTAATAATTAGGCTGTGGGATTTCCCTGGACATTCAGTGGTTAAAAATTCATGCTTCCATTTCAGGGGGTGGGTTTAATTCCTGGTTGGGGAACTAAGATTCCCATATGCCACACAGCACAAACACACAAAAAAGAAAATTATGCTGGGCCACAGTGCAAACAACGCCAGATAAATTGGGATGTATATCTCTATACTTATGAGACATATGTCTTGGCTGGAGAAACAATTACCCAACAAACATTTTTATTGGCACTTACCATGTGCTGACAACACTGTGAAGTCTCTAATTTAGGAAAGGAACAGGTGGTGGGAAAGTATAGAGGGCATTGGGTACACAAAGAGACTCTATAGGCAGGGGTAGCAGGAATAAACATTTTCTCAAATACAAGCAATGACCAGTTAGAAAACAACAGGAAATAGATTCCCTTCATAATAGTAAAAAAGAATACCTAGGAATAACGTTAAGCAGTGTTTGGGACTCATGTAAAAAAGAGCTGCAAAACTCTTGTGAGATGCATAAAAAGAGGTAACTGAGCAGGCTTAGTGTGTTTATTTGCATTAAAAAAAAAAAACAAGTATAGCTAGCCTTAAGACTTTGCTGACATGCTAAGCAAGGTGGGAGTTGAAATGAGCAGATTTGACAGGGACTGGCTTCAAGCCATGAATATTGTCTGCTGTGGTCTACTATAAAGACAAAATGAAGCACCAAGAGCCAGTTGGGGAATAGTTTTGTCAGTGTTAAATTTGGGAAACTTGCCTAAGTATTGGAAAGGAGAGAAATAGAAAGTTCGCTCTGCATGTCACACTAAAATTCCAAATGGAAGATTCAAGCATGAAAAACATGAACTTATTTTTTGGGGGAAAATAACAACTAATCTGGAATATAGAAAATCTAACACAAAAAAATAAAAAAGACATTATTAATGGAAAAGACTAACATTTGACTACTCAAATGTTGGCACCACCACAATTAAAAAGCAAAGGCAATCTAGGGGAAAAAAAAATCTCTTAACTATCTATGACACTATATGTGTGTGGGTATGTATGTATGTATGTATATATATATGTATATATATATATAATTTACAAATCACTAAGAGACAAACTGCCAAACAGAAAAACATCCAAGGATATGAAAAGGCAATTCACAAAAGAAGAAATACAAATAAGCACTCAGCATATATAATTGTTTTTGTGTCTATGATAATTATTATCTCTGCAACAAGGACACCAATAAAAGCACAATAAAAAACGCTTCTCAAATTGAAATACATACAAGTGTGACTCTCACCTTCTGGGAAGGCCCACACTGTCTGTGGAATGTGTTTCTCTCTAATTCCATTTCTCACCCATTACTTTGTCTCTCACTGAATTCTTTGTGCTGAGACACAAAGAATCTGAGCCAAAATCAGACACCAGAATTTAGGCTTCCAGTTCAAGATGGCAGAGTAGAAGGACATGTGCTCATCTCCTCCAGTGAGAGCACCAAAATTGCAACTAGATGTTCAATAACCATTGACATAAGGAAACTAGAACCCACCAAAAATAAGATACCCCATGTTCAAAGACAAGAAGCCACAACAAGATAGTAGGAGAGATGCAATCACAATAATATCAAATCCCATACCTGCCAGATGAGCGACCCACAAACTGGAGAACAATAATACCAAAGAAGTTCTCCAACTGTTGTGAAGGTTCTGAGCCTCATGTCAGGCTTCCTAGCCTGGAGATCCAACAAAGGGACTGGGAATACCCAGGGAATCTGACCTTGAAGACCAGCAGGATTTGATTACAGGACTTCCACAGACTCCGCTATTGGAGGGCACAAAGTCTTGCACGCACCAAGACCCAGAGGGAAAGAGCCATGATCCCACAGGAGACTGAACCAGACCTATCTGCTAGTGTTGGAAGGTCTCCTGTGGAGGTGTCGGTAGGTGGGGGCTCACCATAGGGATGGGGGCACTGGAAGCAGCAGTCCTGGAAGATACCCCTTGGCATAAGTTCTCTCGGAGGTTGACATCAACCCTCCCATAAGCGCGCCAGCTGCGACGGACCACGCAGAAGCGTGGCCCAGAGAAGCTACCCCTCACCCAAGGTCAGGGGCGGCGACCAAGAGTGCCAGGCTGTGATGGCACAGGAGCAGCCTAGAGGAGCTAACCCATGTTCGAGGTCAGGAGGAGCGGCCATGAGAAGATACCCCTCGTCCAAGGTAAGGAGCAGCAGCTGAACTTTGCTGGAGCAGCCGTGAAGAGATACCCCATGCCCAAGGTAAGAGAAACCCAAGTAAGAAGGTAGGTGTTGGGAAAGGGCATCAGAAGGCAGACACACTGAAACCATAATCACAGAAAACTAGCCAATATGATCACACGGACCACAGCCTTGTCTAAATGAAACTAAGCCATGCCCAGTGGGGCAACCCAAGAAGGGAGGGTCATGGTGGAGAGGTCTGACAGAATGCAGTCCACTGGAGAAGGGAATGGCAAACCACTTCAGTATTCTTGCCTTGAGAACCCCATGAACAGTATGAAAAGGCAAAATGATAGGATACTGAAAGAGGAACTCCCCAGGTGGGTAGGTGCCCAATATGCTACTGGAGATCAGTGGAGAAATAAATCCAGAAAGAATGAAGGGATGAAGCCAAAGCAAAAACAATACCCAGCTGTGGATGTGACTGGTGATAGAAGCAAGGTCCAATACTGTGAAGAGCAATATTGCATAGGAACCTGGAATGTCAGGTCCATGAATCAAGGCAAATTGGAAGTGTTCAAACAGGAGATGGCAAGAATGAACATCGACATTCTAGGAATCAGCGAACTAAAATGGACTGGAATGGGTGAATTTAACTCAGATGACCATTATATCTACTACTGTGGGCAGGAATCCCTCAGAAGAAATGGAGTAGCCATCATGGTCAACAAAAGAGTCCGAAATGCAGTACTTGGATGCAATCTCAAAAACGACAGAATTATCTCTGTTTGTTTCCAAGGCAAACCATTCAATATCACGGTAATCCAAGCCTATGCCCCAACCAGTAATACTGAAGAAGCTGAAGTTGAATGGTTCTATGAAGACCTACAAGACCTTTTAGAACTAACACCCCAAAAAGATGTCCTTTTCATTATAGGGGACTGGAATGCAAAAGTAGGAAGTCAAGAAAACACCTGGAGTAGCAGGCAAATTTGGCCTTGGAGTACAGAATGAAGCAGGGCAAAGGCTAATAGAGGTCTGCCAAGAGAACGCACTGGTCATAGCAAACACCCTCTTCCAACAGCACAAGAGAAGACTCTACACATGGACATCACCAGATGATCAACACCAAAATCAGATTGATTATATTCTTTGAAGCCAAAGATGGAGAAGCTCTATACAGTCAGCAAAAACAAGACCAGGAGCTGACTGTGGCTCAGATCATGAACTCCTTATTGCCAAATAGAGACTCAAATTGAGGAAAGTAGGGAAAACCGCTAGACCATTCAGGTATGACCTAATCAAATCCCTTATGATTATACAGTGGAAGTGAGAAATAGATTTAAGGGACTAGATCTGATAGACAGAGTGCCTGATGAACTATGGACGGAGGTTCGTGACACTGTACAGGAGACAGGGATCAAGACCATCCCCATGGAAAAGAAATGCAAAAAAGAAAAATGGCTGTCTGCAGAGGCCTTACAAATAGCTGTGAAAAGAAGAGAAACGAAAAGCAAAGGAGAAAAAAAATATATAAGCATCTGAATGCAGAGTTCCAAAGAACAGCAAGGAGAGATAAGAAAGCCTCCTTCAGCGATCAATGCAAAGAAATAGAGGAAAAGAACAGAATGGGAAAACTAGAGATCTCTTCAAGAAAATTAGAGATACCAAGGGAACAAAACATTTCATGCAAAGATGGGCTTGATAAAGGATAGAAATGGTATGGACCTAACAGAAGCAGAAGATATTAAGAAGAGGTGGCAAGAATACACAGGAGAACTGTACAAAAAAGAGCTTCACAACCCAGATAATCACGATGGTGTGATCGCTCATCTAGAGCCAGACATCCTGGAATGTGAAGTCAAGTGGGCCTTAGGAAGCATCACTACGAACAAAGCTAGTGGAGGTGATGGAATTCCAGTTGAGCTATTTCAAATCCTGAAAGATGATGCTGTGAAAGTGCTGCACTCAATATGCCAGCAAATTTGGA